>NC_134508.1:34978265-35035537 GCF_027942865.1 Odontesthes bonariensis
AGTGTAATCTCCTTAACCTTCTCTTTAAACTTCTCAAGAACAAGCCAAACCTGAAAAAAAAAAAAGGCCCACAGAGATGTAAAAATCCATGGATATACTGCACAACGGAAATGTTTCTGCACAGATGGACGACTGCACCTCTTCCAGGTGTTTGATCTGGGTGTCCTGGAACTCCTGCAGAGTGTATGTGTGCTTTCTCTTAATGTGACAGAAGTCTGGGACACAGACTTGGCTGCACATTTTCCTGATTTCTCTCAGTGCGGGACCAAGAGACTGCGCGACATATTCAAATGTTGACAACAACACAAGATACAAATGGTTTCTTTCAGCATATTTACACTGCGTGGTGTTCAGTTTTGAACAAAATTAACATCTGAACAAACCTCACTGGCAGAAGGCAGAAGGTTATGGAGGAAACCTCTAACAGAACCAGACTTGAATCTTTTCAGCTCCAAAACGTTGGCCTGCCAGATGTAGAAGTACTTCCACTTTTTATAGAGAGCAAAGAAGGGGATCTGAAGTAGCCTGCGGAGGTCCACCTGCGGCTCTATGGCAGTGTACTTAGCCTTGTCCATACTCAGCGACATCTCACGAAAAAGGTTGTCGATGTTGGAATCACGGTACAGAGAGTCACGCTCCTGCTGGGTGCTGCGCCGAACCAAACGTGGCCTTTTCAGGAGACTCTGGGATAACAGAGCAGAGACAAAGTGGTGGAGAAACACAAGGAAGGATGAATTTCCTCCTGCAAACATGAAGCTGGAGCTAAAACAAAAGCTTTGGCTGACGTGTATGAACCTCTTAAGCACATAATGTGAACTCTGCCTAATCTTAATGTTGCCTTTATTCTACAATAAAGAAGTTACTTCCTCATAGAAAACACTTTGAGGAACTCGTCCACTCTGCTCTGTGAGCAGTGTTTAAGGTGCATGTTTGATTAAACTATTACACCTGTGGAAATAAAAGCTCTTGGGTGTTTGACCTTGGGGTCACCTTGCTGGGACATCCACTCCTGGGAAGATTGACAGCTGTCCTGAATGTTTTCCACCTGTGAATAATCTTTCTCTCTGTAGAACGATGAACTCCAAATAGTTTGGAAATGGCCTTATAACACTTCCCAGATTGATGGGCAGCAACAATTGCTTCTGTAAGATCATTGCTGATGCCTTTCCTCCTTGGCATCGTGTTAACATACACCTGAATGCTCCAAAACTTCTGCTTTTATAGAGGTGCTCACACTGACTGATGATCAATTAATCAGTGCATTGATCAGCAGAACCTGGCTGCTAGTAAACAAAGACACAGTGTAATATGTCATGTGTTCATCTGAGTTTGTTTTTACTGAATTTTGCCACCTGCTGAGGAGCAGATTATCTTTCTTTTTTAATGTCCGAATTGGTTGAACCTTTGAATTCAAAAAGAGCAAACTTTCTATTTTACCTGCCTGTAGACGGGTTGATTTATATGTGATCACAAAATAAATTCAGAGAAAGGAGCAAAGACCAAAACACAATTCATTCGTCATACAAGCCTGTCACTGACCTTTGTAGTGGACTGTGGCTCTTTCTCAGCTAAAGACAACTGAGCGTTCCTGTCTGGAAGCAACGTCAGCTGACGGGCTTTGATGCGAGGACTGTCTTGTTTTTGTGTTTCACGCCTCTTGAGCTCAACCTATTTTAACAAGAAGCAAATGACATCTGCAAAAGATCCATAACTATGATTTGATCACAGAGCACAATTTCAAATAATATCTTACAAATCATTCACATATTACATTCAATAGAAAATAGTACAAAGACAACATGTCGCAAGCAGAAACTGAGATATTATTAATATTTTGGCGGCATCCTCATTTTCATCCACTTTAGCTCGCCGTGCATGATTTCTAAACTGAATTTCAGATTTTATGAGGTTTGATATGAGGAGGGTGGATCACTCGTAATGGGAAGAAACAGCAGAAAAGACTGAGAACCTTTTCCAGAACTCTGAAGTCACATTAAAAAACTGTTCAAAGAATGATGGTGTAGCCATTCCTGAGGCAGGCTCTCTGTTCCAACAGCCCTCCACAAGTCTTCAGTCTTATTTCATTTGTTGCAGATTGATTACTCGGGTCAATTTTTGCCATTAATTTAACTCATTGGCTGCCAGCCATTTTCAGTGAAGAGAGAGCCATACTGCCAAGTGTTTTACAGTATTTTGACTGATTTTCCAAGACCCACAGAAAACTGTGTCTTATGACTATGTACACACCGAAATTACCAAACGAAAGAGTAGACTCTCTTCTTTCATCAGGAAAAAAAAAGCTTGTTTCTACCATTTTCAGTCCTTTAGTAATAGACAGTACAACATAGGTTGGTTTCACCAAAAACAGCTGTTTGACCAAAAAAACGGAGAAAACAAGCTTCTTTTTTTTTGTGCAAAGTGGCACTGCTGCCACCTTGCGGGTAATGTTGCCAGTATATTCTCTGTTTAGTGTTTGCAAGCCTAAGATTTAGTGACAAACTCCGCTAGATTGTCCCCCAGCCCGCTCCGTTAAAAAACGCAATTGACGTCTATAGACGTCTTTGGCAGTCAACGTTTTTTTTTTAAATTGACGTCTATAGACGTCAATGGCACCGAAAGAGTTAATAATAAGGAGGAGATAAACCGCCTGTGACTGACCTTTGCAGTGGACTGTGGTTGTGGGAGGGCATACGGCTGTTCGCTGTGTTCATGTCGCTGAGCGTTCCAACCTAGAAAAATCATCTGGTCACGAGCATTCGTGTGTTGAAGGATGGGATGTTTCCATGTCACACGTCTCTTCAGCACAGCCTTCGTTAAGAAGCAAATGATCCACACTGTAACTATTTATTTCAACTTCAATCCTGTTCAAATATCATCCTGAAATAATAAAACCCCGAATCCTGAAAAAGGGCGGCGTGTTTAACGCGAACAAAAACAGAAAGCAATGATCTACAAACCTCATGAACCAAGGGAAAACATGTGAAAGTGGGATATTTTAGCCCCTCGTTAAAAATGTGAAGCTGATGGCAGCAGCACGTCTGAAAAAAGGTGGAACAGCAGCTACAAAAGGCTGGAAAAGGTCGATTGTAATGGCAATAAACATTCTGCAACTATTAGGTTCATTAGCAACAGGTCACCTGAGAAGAGCACCTTAGAGAGGGAGAGTCTCTCAGAGGTAAAGATGGCCTGAGGTTCAGTAGTATGCAGAAACTGTGGAGTAGTATCAGAAAAATATCTATTCTGTTCATACTGTGAATTAAATATTGATTCATGAGATTTGCAAATTGTTGCATTTTGTTTTTATTTATATTTTACACAGCATCCGAGGAGGTTTTAATATTTGCTTTCACTCTGCTTCTTTGGACTGGCGTTGCTTCACAAAGGCTGACATACCACTGGAAGGATTAACCTCAGTGAATAATTTACAATATTCCCAAATATCTCGGTTTATCTTTCTCACCTGTGGGTCTTTTACAGGTCCTGGAGGTCTTGACGGGACAGTTAAGGGCTGCAAGTCAGGGAGCTTGTGCTGCCACTCTGAAACAGTTTGTCAATGAGAGATAAACATTTTTCTGATTGATTTATTTATGAAGTATTTAAATGTGTGTTATAAGCTTTTCCTACCTCTGGAGTTGCTGTGTTTGCTTTGACCAGAAACACCAGGCAGAGAATCCCTCAGAGATCCAGAAGCCGTGTCACTTATCCTCCCAGACTTTGGAGGGCAGGACATCCTGTTCAAATCCTCTTCAAAAAAAGAATTTGTAGAAGTCCTTAAATCTACTCAGGTGAAAGATAAATATACTTTATTGTTCCTCAAATATATACACAAGTTTAGTAGTATTTTGCTCATGTACCAACAAAAAGGTGTGCTAACTAGAGCTATAAGAAAAGTATGCTAATGTCACACTTTGAACAATTTTTCATAACACAAATAATTGTACTCAATTGGAATATTTTAAAAGAAAACAGGCCTTAAATAAATTTTTTTTTTGTTAAATATATATTGAAGTGCACTTATTAGACTTGTTTTCAAAAGTACAAATACTTACACTTCAAATTCTGCTTCTCTACGATTTAATTTCCACTAAGATATGTTTTGCACAAATTCAGTTGTTTCAAAATATCAAACTTAAAGTTAACAAATCATTACCACACTTTACTAAAGATTAGTCTGACTGCAAGTACACATAAGTATGCTAAAATTATATCTTTTTGTTGACCAAACTTTGCCGGAAGCGAATTTTAGCTAGTTTTAGTTAGCTAGTTTTAGGTCAGAGGCAGTTTTCAACATTGAAATCCGATTAAATTCATATTATCCAACATGGTTCATTTCTGGGGAAAAAAAAGGCTTTCTTGATAAAATATTATTTAAATGATATTCAAAAGCACATACCTTATCAAGGTATGTGTCTTAGTGATGCGAAGTTTTTCAATTAGCTTTCACGACCAACCGCAGTTATTTGTGCCGTTAATGACCGTTATGTAGCTGTAATGATCGGTTTCCCAACGACATGGATGCGAGCAGGGTTGCCCATAGATACGTAGACGCCTCGTAGACTGACACTGCCAATTGGAGCTGACGTATCAGCGCGGCCGCCATCTTGGATGACTGAGGACGGTTAATATCTTTTTTTTTTTTTTTTTTTTTTTTTTTTTTTTTTTTTTAATTGCAACAACACATCAAAAACAAACATTGTAAAGGCGGGGTACAGTGCAATAACTAATCAAAAGAGGGAAAAAAAATTATAAGTTGCCATTAAATCAATAGTCCTTTCGGCATTTCGGCTGTTTAGTCCTTCTAAAGAGTTCAAATAAAATTTGAGTTCGTTTTTGAAAGCAACAAAAGATGGTTTCCTTCCTCCCCATTTACATTTATGAATATGGTATTTTCCCAAGATTATAAAAAGATTTAAAATAAAGATATACGGTACACAAAAATCATCTCTTTCAAAGAAAAGTAAAATATCTTTCATACTTAATGAAACATGACAAGACAATACCTCAAAACACAGACGCTCAACCTCAATCCAAAAAAATCTTGAGTAAAAACATTTGTAAAATAAATGACAAATAGATTCAGACGTAATACCACAGAAAACACATAAATCTGGCAGATCAATTTTGAATCTTTGTAAAAGTGTGTTTGTGGGGTAAATTAAATGTAATATTTTAAATGAAACTTCCTTGACTTTATTATTTAGTACATATTTATTAAGGCCAGGCCAAATTTTATCCCAATCAACATAGGCAAACAAGCCATTCCAATAACTTTTACACCTTGGAGTAACAGGTATTTGTATCATCTGTCTTAACCATTTATTATTACATTTTCTATCTCTAATGTTTAAACCATTAAGAAATATATTACTATAAATGTGTGGATTAGACTGCTCGCAGGGAGCTTGAGATAGTATTCTCATAAAACCATTAGGAATAGCATCAAATACAAACTGTACTTTCTAGGCTGAATTGGGACAGCAAATTTATTTAAAAATTCTGAATATGTAAGGAACAAACCTTGATAGTTAATTAACTGAGAAATAAACAAGATGTCATTACTAATCTAATTTTTAAAAAAAAAAAAATTTCTTTTTAAAAGTAATGAGATGATTGTTCCAAATAATCTGTTTGTTAGGTGAGAAGTTGCGTGTGTAGGTCAAAAGCCAACAGAGGAGGACTTGTTTGAGGACGGTTAATATCCCCAACTACAATAATCATAACTCCCCAAATATTTACCAGATTTTTTGGTTTGTTACAACGGCAAAGATTTAGTTATGATACAGGACGCTGTCACACAATAAAAATACGTGCTTTCATGCTGAAAGACTTTGTATTATGCTCTTTAACAAAGATATATTGGTAAGCTATGGCATATTGATAAATGTATAAATGAATTTAAATATAAATTTCATATTTTAATAAAGAAACAAGTTTAAGTGTTCATTTGAATTTATTTCACGGTCTCTCACACACACACGGACACACACGACCCTTCTGTATAACACATACATACAAGCTCCCATTTAGGATTCAAGGATTTTTTATTAGGGACCGAGCAGTGAAACTGCAAGGACCCTATTGTATCTGTAAGGTTTATTATTATTATTATTATTAGGGACCGAACAGTGAAACTGCAAGGACCCTATTGTATCTGTAAGGTTTATTATTATTATTTTTTTCTCCGTTTTTCTTTCTTATTCTTTGCAAAAGGTACTCGAAACCTCAGGAAATTTTTCGAGCGCCACCTGCCAGTCGACGACATGAAAGAATCTAAACTTTATATTTTTGGGAGTCGCTCATTGACTCTGTAGCGCCCCCTATAATGCTTAAAAATGGTCCCCTTAATAGGATTAGTTTCGCGTGGGACAACGAAATTCGGTACACTCATTCATCATGCCCAGACGCACAAAAAAGTCTCCTGCCGCCATGGTCCCACGTACACAGGAAGGCGGCCATTTTGGATGGAAAGTGCGTTTTCGTGCCATTTTTGACCGATTTCACGCCTTGCTTAAGATCAAACTTGTCCTACAGATTTAATGCTACAGACTTGAAACTTGGCCAGGTTACTCTTAAGACATGGGGGGGGATTCATGGAGAAACGTTTTCAAAACTTAAAGGGCGTGGGCTATTTGCTATTTGGGGAGTTATGATTATTGTAGTTGGGGATATTAACCGTCCTCTGTCATCCAAGATGGCGGCCGCGCTGATACGTCAGCTCCAATTGGCAGCGTCAGTCTATGAGGCGTCTACGTATCTATGGGCAACCCTGCTCGCATCCATGTCGTTGGGAAACTGATCATTACAGCTACATAACGGTCATTAACGGCACAAATAACTGCGGTTGGTCGTGAAAGCTAATTGAAAAACTTCGCATCACAAAGACACATACCTTGATAAGGTATGTGCTTTTGAATATCATTTAAATAATATTTTATCAAGAAAGCCTTTTTTTCCCAGAAATGAACCATGTTGGATAATATGAATTTAATCGGATTTCAATGTTGAAAACTGCCTCTGACCTAAAACTAGCTAACTAAAACTAGCTAAAATTCGCTTCCGGCAAAGTTTGGTCAACAAAAAGATTTAATTTTAGCATACTTATGTGTACTTGCAGTCAGACTAATCTTTAGTAAAGTGTGGTAATGATTTGTTAACTTTAAGTTTGATATTTTGAAACAACTGAATTTGTGCAAAACATATCTTAGTGGAAATTAAATCGTAGAAAAGCAGAATTTGAAGTGTAAGTATTTGTACTTTTGAAAACAAGTCTAATAAGTGCACTTCAATATATATTTAACAAAAAAAAAATTTATTTAAGGCCTGTTTTCTTTTAAAATATTCCAATTGAGTACAATTATTTGTGTTATGAAAAATTGTTCAAAGTGTGACATTAGCATACTTTTCTTATAGCTCTAGTTAGCACACCTTTTTGTTGGTACATGAGCAAAATACTACTAAACTTGTGTATATATTTGAGGAACAATAAAGTATATTTATCTTTCACCTGAGTAGATTTAAGGACTTCTACAAATTCTTTTTTTGAAGAGGATTTGAACAGGATGTCCTGCCCTCCAAAGTCTGGGAGGATAAGTGACACGGCTTCTGGATCTCTGAGGGATTCTCTGCCTGGTGTTTCTGGTCAAAGCAAACACAGCAACTCCAGAGGTAGGAAAAGCTTATACCACACATTTAAATACTTCATAAATAAATCAATCAGAAAAATGTTTATCTCTCATTGACAAACTGTTTCAGAATGGCAGCACAAGCTCCCTGACTTGCAGCCCTTAACTGTCCCGTCAAGACCTCCAGGACCTGTAAAAGACCCACAGGTGAGAAAGATAAACCGAGATATTTGGGAATATTGTAAATTATTCACTGAGGTTAATCCTTCCAGTGGTATGTCAGCCTTTGTGAAGCAACGCCAGTCCAAAGAAGCAGAGTGAAAGCAAATATTAAAACCTCCTCGGATGCTGTGTAAAATATAAATAAAAACAAAATGCAACAATTTGCAAATCTCATGAATCAATATTTAATTCACAGTATGAACAGAATAGATATTTTTCTGATACTACTCCACAGTTTCTGCATACTACTGAACCTCAGGCCATCTTTACCTCTGAGAGACTCTCCCTCTCTAAGGTGCTCTTCTCAGGTGACCTGTTGCTAATGAACCTAATAGTTGCAGAATGTTTATTGCCATTACAATTGACCTTTTCCAGCCTTTTGTAGCTGCTGTTCCACCTTTTTTCAGACGTGCTGCTACCATCAGCTTCACATTTTTAACGAGGGGCTAAAATATCCCACTTTCACATGTTTTCCCTTGGTTCATGAGGTTTGTAGATCATTGCTTTCTGTTTTTGTTCACGTTAAACACGCCGCCCTTTTTCAGGATTCGGGGTTTTATTATTTCAGGATGATATTTGAACAGGATTGAAGTTGAAATAAATAGTTACAGTGTGGATCATTTGCTTCTTAACGAAGGCTGTGCTGAAGAGACGTGTGACATGGAAACATCCCATCCTTCAACACACGAATGCTCGTGACCAGATGATTTTTCTAGGTTGGAACGCTCAGCGACATGAACACAGCGAACAGCCGTATGCCCTCCCACAACCACAGTCCACTGCAAAGGTCAGTCACAGGCGGTTTATCGCCTCCTTATTATTAACTCTTTCGGTGCCATTGACGTCTATAGACGTCAATTTAAAAAAAAAACGTTGACTGCCAAAGACGTCTATAGACGTCAATTGCGTTTTTTAACGGAGCGGGCTGGGGGACAATCTAGCGGAGTTTGTCACTAAATCTTAGGCTTGCAAACACTAAACAGAGAATATACTGGCAAAATTACCCGCAAGGTGGCAGCAGTGCCACTTTGCACAAAAAAAAAGAAGCTTGTTTTCTCCGTTTTTTTGGTCAAACAGCTGTTTTTGGTGAAACCAACCTATGTTGTACTGTCTATTACTAAAGGACTGAAAATGGTAGAAACAAGCTTTTTTTTTCCTGATGAAAGAAGAGAGTCTACTCTTTCGTTTGGTAATTTCGGTGTGTACATAGTCATAAGACACAGTTTTCTGTGGGTCTTGGAAAATCAGTCAAAATACTGTAAAACACTTGGCAGTATGGCTCTCTCTTCACTGAAAATGGCTGGCAGCCAATGAGTTAAATTAATGGCAAAAATTGACCCGATTAATCAATCTGCAACAAATGAAATAAGACTGAAGACTTGTGGAGGGCTGTTGGAACAGAGAGCCTGCCTCAGGAATGGCTACACCATCATTCTTTGAACAGTTTTTTAATGTGACTTCAGAGTTCTGGAAAAGGTTCTCAGTCCATTCTGCTGTTTCTTCCCATTACGAGTGATCCACCCTCCTCATATCAAACCTCATAAAATCTGAAATTCAGTTTAGAAATCATGCACGGCGAGCTAAAGTGGATGAAAATGAGGATGCCGCCAAAATATTAATAATATCTCAGTTTCTGCTTGCGACATGTTGTCTTTGTACTATTTTCTATTGAATGTAATATGTGAATGATTTGTAAGATATTATTTGAAATTGTGCTCTGTGATCAAATCATAGTTATGGATCTTTTGCAGATGTCATTTGCTTCTTGTTAAAATAGGTTGAGCTCAAGAGGCGTGAAACACAAAAACAAGACAGTCCTCGCATCAAAGCCCGTCAGCTGACGTTGCTTCCAGACAGGAACGCTCAGTTGTCTTTAGCTGAGAAAGAGCCACAGTCCACTACAAAGGTCAGTGACAGGCTTGTATGACGAATGAATTGTGTTTTGGTCTTTGCTCCTTTCTCTGAATTTATTTTGTGATCACATATAAATCAACCCGTCTACAGGCAGGTAAAACAGAAAGTTTGCTCTTTTTGAATTCAAAGGTTCAACCAATTCGGACATTAAAAAAGAAAGATAATCTGCTCCTCAGCAGGTGGCAAAATTCAGTAAAAACAAACTCAGATGAACACATGACATATTACACTGTGTCTTTGTTTACTAGTAGCCAGGTTCTGCTGATCAATGCACTGATTAATTGATCATCAGTCAGTGTGAGCACCTCTATAAAAGCAGAAGTTTTGGAGCATTCAGGTGTATGTTAACACGATGCCAAGGAGGAAAGGCATCAGCAATGATCTTACAGAAGCAATTGTTGCTGCCCATCAATCTGGGAAGTGTTATAAGGCCATTTCCAAACTATTTGGAGTTCATCGTTCTACAGAGAGAAAGATTATTCACAGGTGGAAAACATTCAGGACAGCTGTCAATCTTCCCAGGAGTGGATGTCCCAGCAAGGTGACCCCAAGGTCAAACACCCAAGAGCTTTTATTTCCACAGGTGTAATAGTTTAATCAAACATGCACCTTAAACACTGCTCACAGAGCAGAGTGGACGAGTTCCTCAAAGTGTTTTCTATGAGGAAGTAACTTCTTTATTGTAGAATAAAGGCAACATTAAGATTAGGCAGAGTTCACATTATGTGCTTAAGAGGTTCATACACGTCAGCCAAAGCTTTTGTTTTAGCTCCAGCTTCATGTTTGCAGGAGGAAATTCATCCTTCCTTGTGTTTCTCCACCACTTTGTCTCTGCTCTGTTATCCCAGAGTCTCCTGAAAAGGCCACGTTTGGTTCGGCGCAGCACCCAGCAGGAGCGTGACTCTCTGTACCGTGATTCCAACATCGACAACCTTTTTCGTGAGATGTCGCTGAGTATGGACAAGGCTAAGTACACTGCCATAGAGCCGCAGGTGGACCTCCGCAGGCTACTTCAGATCCCCTTCTTTGCTCTCTATAAAAAGTGGAAGTACTTCTACATCTGGCAGGCCAACGTTTTGGAGCTGAAAAGATTCAAGTCTGGTTCTGTTAGAGGTTTCCTCCATAACCTTCTGCCTTCTGCCAGTGAGGTTTGTTCAGATGTTAATTTTGTTCAAAACTGAACACCACGCAGTGTAAATATGCTGAAAGAAACCATTTGTATCTTGTGTTGTTGTCAACATTTGAATATGTCGCGCAGTCTCTTGGTCCCGCACTGAGAGAAATCAGGAAAATGTGCAGCCAAGTCTGTGTCCCAGACTTCTGTCACATTAAGAGAAAGCACACATACACTCTGCAGGAGTTCCAGGACACCCAGATCAAACACCTGGAAGAGGTGCAGTCGTCCATCTGTGCAGAAACATTTCCGTTGTGCAGTATATCCATGGATTTTTACATCTCTGTGGGCCTTTTTTTTTTTTCAGGTTTGGCTTGTTCTTGAGAAGTTTAAAGAGAAGGTTAAGGAGATTACACTTGGTGCCGGCCGTGACTACATGTTGGAGTATCAGTCCAGAAGCAGCGAGATCCAAGTGTTGCTGTTTCACTCACCTCCAAAAGATGACGAGGAACCTCGTCAGGGGCTAAACTGCTTCTCCTGCCGGTTCATCCAGTGAGGACATTTCTTACTTCTTGTTGATTTTATGTGCTTTCTGTCTCAAGCTGTGGAAAAGGTCAATAAGAATGCTGTCATTTACACATTTTCTAAAACCCTGTGTATGGAGAACAGTACAAAGACAAAATATAAAAGTGAGAAACAGTTGAAAAAAAAAATGGGATGCAAGTGATATCTGAAACATTCCCAACTTATCTGTCCGGTGGCTCCAGGTCTTCTCCAGCTTTTGAAAGCAATAAAAATGTGATTAATTCAGATTAAAAATATTACTTAGAATAATCAAAGTGATCTGCCTTCAGGATAGAAGAATTCAATGAACCAGGATTTGAAGTTGTTCTGCCTCAAAGGCTCCACAGAATGACCAGCAAGTCTTTGTCTTCTATTATCCATCCATCGTCTTCCTCAACCTTATCAGAGGTCACAGAGCCAACAGGTCCAGCAGGGAAACCCAGAAATCCCTCTCCCCAGCAACCCTCTCCAGCTCCTCCTTTGGATCCCGAGGTGTTCCCAGGTCCGATGGAATATATAATCCCTCCAGTGAGTTCTGGTTCTGACCCGGGGCCTCCTCCCAGGAGGCATCCTAACCAGATGAACCACCTCAGCTGACTCCTTTCTATGTGGAGGAGCAGCGACTCGACTCCGAGCTCCCTCCGGATGGTGGAGCTCCTCCCCCTGGAGGGTGGGCGATTCTGAAACTTCTCCAGCTGTGGCAGAGACTCATCCCCGACCCAGAACCAGGAGCTCAGATCTGGAGGAGCCGACTTTCATCCCGACATTGTCATGGCTTGAAGAAGCCATGACCATGTCACTGATCCCACAAACAGGATCGGTGACGAAGGGCAGGCCTGGTGGAGAAAACCAGCTCCGCTTTGTACCAAGAACATGGACACAGATCTTACTTTGGTTATAAATGGACCGAATAGCTCGCAGAAAGGACTCCGGTACCCTGCAGCACCCCCCACTATTCCAAAGTTATTTTCAGTTTTATGCTTGTCGGTGGCAAAAGTCCATTAAAAACATTTCAGTGTACATTTCGGTGCACATGGTTTAAACCTGCATCCATAAATTAAGTTCAGATTCTATCATACAAAGAAAATAGATCTCTAGTTTTATCATCTGAAATGTTATATTATACTATTTTTAACTGGCTAAATAATTTGCAAATGATTGAACTTGTTTTTAATTGACCTTTTACTCAGTGTGGTACTGTACCCCCCCGGTCAGTTATCACTCCGCCCACTCTTTGTCTCTTACCTGCCCAGCTTCATTCATTTGGTCGACTATTTGCTGGTCTACACTTGGCATTACCTGGTGGTGAACGCAGCCGAAAAGCTTCTGACTGTAATCCAGGAGCAGGTGGCTCGGACGCCCGGCCATGCCGTCAGTCAGAGCTGGAGCCGCAACGCTAAGGCTGCTGGAGCTCAAACCGACACCAAGGTAGGACACTCACAGCAGATCAGCCTGTGGAGCAGAAGCAGAGCCGCGTTGACTTTGGTTTTTGCTGGTGTGTCTCTTCAGTGTGCGGCGTCGCAGGACCCAAACGTCCGTCCTCTGTTGGTGTGTGAGCCGATGCTGGACTCAAACGGTCTGACTTTCAAACCCTCCGAGGAAGACTGGCAGGTTTGTTTAGATTTCAGTTGTTAGTTTGGAGTTTCCTTTTCCTCTTCAGAACCTTACACCTGAATGATTTCTGCAGGAGGCTGTCGCAGAGGTCATCGAGCAGTTTGAGAAGACGGTGATGTCAGTTAAACCGCTCGGAGCAGATCCTGATTTCGATCTGCTGACCATGACCGACGAGTGTAAGGTAAAAACCCAACAGCCTGATGGGTGTAGTCAGGATAACTGTCCTAAATGTTCATGTTGATATGTCATTAATATCACAGTATGCCTACATTTAATGCAGTTTTATGTTGAATTATAGGGGCTGAAGAACAAATACGAAGAAGGTCCCTGTTTGCAGATGATCCTCCAGACAGATACTCACTTTCAAAGTGTCAAGCAAAGCATCAGGGTGGGTTTTAACTTCCTGTTCACTTGTTTAGCTTGTACTCTGTCTGGACTGACCTTTGTTCCCTCCCCTTCAGGATTTAGTCCAGCAGGCCTTTAAGGCGGCAAAGGTGTACTGTCACACGTTTGAGTCTTTTCTAATGTCCTCCAAAGAGAAGAAGAGTCTGAATGTGGGTGTGATGGGGCAGCAGGATCGAGGTAATCTGCAGCACATAAGCACCACTTCTGTTTTCTATCACATAAACATGACATTTAACAGCACAAAGAATCTGGGGCGTTTCAAACCAACACAAATAAGTCAGAAAGAAAACCAAAAATTCAGTTTGTTTGACTAAATTTATACAGTTTAAATGACACCACATCTACATTTAGTCACTTAGCTTTTATCCAAAGTGACGTACAAATGGGGAATAACAAGCTTCAGTGTGTATTCTTCAGTATAAGGAAGTGTTGGTCAGGCGTGTTCGGCTGTTAGAGGTGAGAGGAGAGGAGGTGTTCTCTGAAGAGATGTTCTTAAAGGTAGAGAAGGAGAAAAGAAGAGCTCATCCATCATGGCACCTGGGTTTCTTGTGGCCTTCGCTTAGAAGGAAGTTGAAGAGGCAGTTTTTCTGTTGGATTGAACGATTGGCTTGGATCTCAAACAGCTCAGTCTTTGAGAGGTTGAGTTGAAGGTGAATTTCCTTCCTCCATGTGGGTAAATCAGATAAATGAGCACAGAAACAGTGGGATCACAGTGGGATAGGAACAGTTTGGTATCATCTGCAGAGCAGTGATGCAAGAAGGAGGGTGGATCCAGGTGTTTGTCCCTGAGGTATGACCGGTGCCATGCCTGGTTTCCCCATCTCAGAGAGTACAGGTGGCAGGATCTACTGTGTCAAAGCAGTGGCAATTCTACTGATTTATACATGGGGTGGCAGGCATATATTGTAGGGTGTCAAATTTTTTAGGAAGCCCATCTTACTTTGTACTTTATATGAACCCATATACAACAGTTTTTTCAACATCCAAGTGTGATAAATTCAATATTTGATATATCCCCCCCCGGTGGAAAATGTTGAGGTTCTCTCCGGGTACTCCGGCTTCCTCCCACTGTCCAAAAAATCATGCATGTTAGGTTGATTGGCATCTCTAAATTGTCCTTAGGAGTGAGTGTGAGCGTGTATGGTTGTTTGTCTCGTTTGTCTCTATGTGGCCCTGCGATGGACTGGCGGCCTGTCCAGGGTGTACCCCGCCTCTCGCCCATTGACTGCTGGGATAGGCTCCAGCCCCCCCGCGACCCGATCGATGGATTCAGCGGTATAGATAGTGGATGGAAAATGTTGAACGTTGTTAATTCAATCGAATCAATCTGAGGCACTTTGAAAGCAAAATCAAGCCATAGGAATGATTTAGAAATTTGAGGACTTCCCAGCACTTTACAAAATTCCAGCATTATCCTAGAAGTAAAGCCCTCCCTCAAAGGCCTGCCTGCCAAAGTATTTTGTGAGTGTATGTGTACAGAATAGGTTAGACAGGTTTGTGAGAACAATTTCTTTATTTTTCCCCCATTAACAATAACAATAATAAAACATGTATATCAACTGATTGCTATACAGTATCAAATTTACAGAAGCTGTATGCGACGATTGCTGTGCTGTGCAGCAAATCTCTTAACAAACTTCAAGTTCAAGATGTCAAAGGCTAGCCAGCAGCTAGCTAGTTATCAACGTTTTTCAGTTAGGTAGCGCCAGCTATCTAGTTACCGAACTGGCTTGAAAAGCTATCTTGTGGCTAACCGTGACATGAGGTAAAACGTAGCTAGCGGTTATCCAGAGATTTTTTTTGGTGCAAATCCGTTCGTAACTTTACGAACGTTTCATGAATGAGACTCAAACTGGCTTGAAAATAATAATAATAATACTTTTATTTTGTACAGCGCCTTCCATCTATGAGGAATTATAAACGTTTGGAAACCATATTAAACTTGTTGCATGTTATCCACCTGTGAACAGGCTCCATCTGACAGCTTGAGTCCTGACTCCACGTCAAGGCAAAGAGATTCTGCGATATGGATGCAACCATTCGTGATGGGGGGGAGGGGGGTGGACCAACGTGTTTCTTTTTCAAATTTAACATTCTGCAGTTTGACACCGATTTCGGATTGTTTTGCATTTGATTTGATCTTAAAACGATATTAATAATAATTATCCAATAAATCATCAGTTGGTATTTTTTGACTGGGGTGGCAGGTGGGGTGGCAGACCCCTTTTCAGTGGTGGCAGCTGCCACCCCGTGCCACCCTGGTAGTTTCGCGCGTGTGTCAAAGGCAGCTCTACCTGCTTAAAGAAAGCTTGAGTGAAGGTTTACAGAAAGACTTCACAGAAGCAGAGTTACCTTTTGATCGGTTTACGTATCAGTGTATGCAAGCTGTACATTAGGAGTTATGTTTAAGGGGATCATTCTGTTTATTCTGACTTGGCCTCACAGGTTTGGTCTCCTTTGAGAAAATGCTGGAATCTTATAACAGTCAACACAAGCAGGCGTTAGACATCAAAGAGAAGAGACATTTCGGTTTGCTGCTGCTGAACAACACACAGCTCAAAGACCAGATTGTGACTTCTTCCATCTGTTCTCTGCAGGTCAGGACGAGCTTTTCAATTCTTAGATCATAGAAATAGTCTGCTCCCTATCAGACCTCACGATTCGGTAATACAACCTGCGATGAAACCAAATGGCCAATCTGTGCAGAAATCAGCGTTATCCTCTTCCACTTCAGGCCATCAACGAGGAGGCCAGAAAGAAACGAGATGTCATTCTCGCCGAGATTCGAGAAGCCAATTCGAAGCTGGAGTTACGGCCCTCTACCACTGCTGAGATGGCCGGCTCTCTCATATACCTGGATGAGATAGAAGACAGGGTGAGGCGTGCGCTTATTGTTAACAGGAGTAAATAACCAATTACAGTCAAAGGTGACAGCAAATGTTGTATTTGATGTCATCCTCTGTCCCTCCCAGACTTTGGACATCGGAAAGGAGGTGGAGTCAGTTTGTAAAATGTACAATCTGATCAGAATGTACTCACTTCCCATGCCCCTCGACGACCACGTGGAGTTTGCCTCAGTGGAGCCCTACATGGACGACTTCCTTGGCAACATCGCCTGTGCAGCAGTAGAGAGAAACTCCAGCATGAGCAAGTTCTGCAGATCCCTGAGCACAGACATGAAGGAACTACAGCACAAGGTCAACGAAATCAGAGTCCGGTCACAGGTATCTGGAGATTATCTCTGTTTCAGTGATGGATATCTTACAAGCTATCCTTATACTCCACATACTCCTCTTTTTTCGTGCTCCTGATGTGTTCGTGTGCATGTACGCTGCTTCTACTTTATTTTTTTTTACGTGTAGGTTTCAGATATCCTCAACATCAACGCAGATTCCTCCCAAGTGCGTCTCCGACTGCAGGAAGTCCAGATTTCCATCGAAGATCTTCAGGCTCAGGCGTCTTCCTACAATTCCTTCCAGCAGAAACTGAAGGTGCCGCAGTTGTTTTCCGGTGCAGAGCAGAAACGACAGTGATATTCAGCAGTTAGGGTTCACAAACTTCAGCCTGGCCACTCCCACATTTTACAACCTCCAGCATCTTTCTGAGTCGCTGCTAACTCAGAAATCACAAACCCTTTTTCCAGAAAAGTTTATTTAACAGAAACAAGAAAAAAAAAAAGATTCTCAGAGTCTTCACTGACCAGCTTCTTTGTATTTAGGAAACAGAACCAAATGTAGAATCTGAAGCAGCAACACTCAGTTAAAGCTGTTCCAGAGTCATGTTTCCTATCTTGCTCCATCAGCTTCCTTTAATGACACTTTTTAATGCTTTGGGAACTGAGGATACTGATTGTTGCAGTTTTTCAGAGGAATCTGGGTCCATTCCTGCTGAATCCCAGATTTCAGCTGCTCAACGGAGTTCATCTGGTTCAGATGCCTCCTAGTCGCCTCCCTTTGGAGGTTTTTTCAGGCCCCGGGGCAGACCCAGAACTCACTGGAGGGATTATATATCCCATCTGGGCTGGGAACACCTCGGGATCCTCCAGATTGGTGAGGGATGTTAGAGTATTAGTTCTCTTTCTCCACTTAACTCACACCCCTAAACCTTGTGCCTCCAACATGGGTGAAAGGTAATTGTGTTTCAGTGTCATTTAGGACAAGTTTTAAAACTAACTGCCTCCAGTTACGAGCAACACAAAGGACCAAAGCCTAACTGAGTACTGAGCCCAAAGTAACCACTGCTAACAGGAAACTCTAAAACCAGAGGCCATGAAGGCATTTACACGGTGAACCACTGCCGCCCCGGATCAGAGTTTCTGAGCAGTTACTCTGATAAACATTCGAACTCCAATCAGTCAGGATGGCAGCTGGGAGGGAGGAGCAGGCGGGGTGATGGTCTAAACCTGGTTCATCACAGCTCTGTTCTTCCTCTGTTCTGGCGAATAAAGATGGAGGCCACTGAGTTTCGCTCACTGAAGGACTTGGCTGCAGAGTTCAGGTTGACGCAGCTCCTGTGGGACTCCCTGGAGGAATGGGACTCTTTACGGGCCAGATGGCAGCAGGTGAGGCGCACACCTGATGTCAGACTGATCACTCATACAAGGAAGTGTGGGTTCTAAGCTCCACGGTGTCCTTTAATGTTCCCCCGCCTCCAGACCACACTCAGACAGCTGGAGCCAGACCAGCTCAGCTCACAGGTCAGCAAATACAGCGACCGCATCTGTCAGCTGGAGACGGGCCTGCCGCCCAACAGTTTGGTGCCAGCTCTGAAGGACAAAGTGGAAGTCATGAAGCAGAAGGTGAGCGGGACAAAGTTCTGTGTTCTGCTGTGCAAAAATATGACCTAAATGATAGGGGTGGGACAATATGCTTTGGTCACGATTCGATTTTATCACGATTCTTGATAATTGCCATTCTACAAGTATTGCGATTCGATATAATCAGTAGGGGTGGGAATCGCCAGAGACACCACGATACCAAATATCACGATATATAGACAAATTTTCAGCTGCAAAGGATACCAACATAATTAATCTTGATCAACATGCTTATCTGTTAAAAAAAAGTTTTCAGTCAATTCACCTTACTTCAAATATTTACTCCAATAAAATGGACTGCTCATGAGTCACTCGGGAGCCGCGGGTTGGCCACCCCTGCACTATTCCATCACGTGGTTACGTCAGTTTTGAGTTTGTGGCTCGGAAGCTGCAACATTTTCTGCTTTCATTCCAAAGCGGCAGCGATGCGCAGCACTCTCGCCATAAGCCTGGCTACTGTTGGCAGCTTTAATTCCTGCTGTGATGCGAGATTAAGTTGACATGGACGTATCCCGACACAGCGACACAGATATTAGAAGCGCTGTCTGTTACAACAACCAAGTGTTTGTCTGCAATCCCCCGTTCTTCTGCTGCATTTCGCAGGAGGTCTGCGATGTTGGCCCCGGTGTGGCTTTCATGTACCGCTCGCGTTTGGAGTAGGCTACATAAGACTGCAGTTCCCAGTCCTCTGTGATGTGGTGCAATGTTACAGTCATGTACGAGTCCACTGACCTCGACGTCAAAGCGTCACTAGTTAATGCAACCCTTCCTGCTGTTCTCAAGGATTCTTCGACTTCAAGCTTAGTTCCTCGGTAGAGTTTAGGCACAGCCGTCTCGGCAAAGAAATGGCGAGACGTAATCACATACCTGGGCTCAAGCGTCTTTAACATGTTGCAAAACCCGGCATTTTCCACCACGCTGAATGGACGGATGTCTTTCACCATGAAGTAAACAATGGACTGAGTTAACTTCCTTGCACGCTCACAATGTGAAGGTAGCTTTGCCAATCTCAGTGTCCAGTGTCGGTTGATTTATTTTTTTTTTAATTATTGTGTTTTTGCAAGCGCTGGTTTCGTTTGGCCCCCCTCACCTGCCAGTGCTGCTGGGTGGTAACAGAGAGGTGAACTCTTATGTTAGTTGTGTTCCCGGAGTATTTCACTTTCGCACTAGAGTCCCTGCAGATTGCATGTGTCATGTCAATGTCTTTCTTTCCCTCTTTGTTCAAAAGTCCAAAATAAGTCCAGACATTTGACTTAAATTTTGATGGCGCATTTATCAGTTCTCCTCCCGACATGTTGCTGTGCTGTGATCACCTATGACCTAGTTCACGTGCCAGCCAGATTTTACGAGAGCCGCGCTTCGCTGTGTTGAGCGCACCAGACAGTGAACGGTTAGCACCATTTAGTGGACTAAAGAAGCAATTGATTTTATTTTGGTGCATAATACAAAGTTTATTTTTTAGGTGTATGTGACCAAAATATCGATATTTGGTGTTTCTGAATCGATACAATATCGCCACGCCAAATGTCGCGATATGTCACTGTATCGATATTTTCCCCCACCCCTACTAAATGATGTTTTATCCTTCAGCTGCCTGTGATCAGAGACCTGTGTTACTTGTGTGTGAATCTGGAAGACTGGGAGACCCTGGAGGGATTTTTGGGCTTCTCACTGAGTGTTGAGGAACTCACTGTGGCTGCTTTGGAAGAGCTCAACATCTTCTCCCACGAAAAGGACATACAAGAGGTAACACACATGTTTACACTACAAGATTGTGCTCCAATTCTGCTCTGATTCTGGTCCTGAAGAGCAAAACACAAAGACGACAGAGAAAATGGAACGTTTCACTTCTTTCTTTTGACTGGATCATTCAGTCAGGATCATTTCCTGTTTCTGGTGTGTCCTGATCTCACAATCACTAAGTTGGACATGCAACCATTTCACTGTTTTTGGGGGGATTTAGACCACCTTGAACCGGGTCCAGATGAAAAACGACACTCTTTAGACTGGACTGGATCAGTTCTGGAATAGGTGTTAGATATCTAGGACCCCAAAACAAAGGTGAAAAATAATTTTAGAGCTGCCTGGTACAGGTTGAAAGCACCTCGGTCCGGCCCCAGAGCGCATGCGACACCATTAGCTCTAAATATTTAAGATGTTGGCTGAGAGTTAAATCAAGAAGGGGGATGTAGAGAAGAGAAATGAGTGAATAAAAGCCTGCACGATGCAGAAAACAGGCCTTTACTCCTCGTGGAAAACCTTTTTCCTGAATAAACTGCATCGATATTTGCTCTGATTCTTGTTCTGATTCCAGGATTTTTTAAGTTGTTTTTCTTGAAGTGTTGAGAAGTCTTGAGTTGAACTTTGACCTAGACTAGAATAAAGGTTTTCAACACACGTGAAACCTTTATGCTAGTTGTCGCGATGCAAAAAAGGGCCATTTCACTGCTTTTGTTGGCATATTGAGGACTTGAGACCAGGTCCAGGTCAAAACCATTCATATTTAGACTGATCAGCTCGTGACTTTCACGAATAGAACAAAGGTGTCACAAACTTTGCTTTAACCTCCTACGACCTGATGAGATCTGAAGAAAACAGGAAGTGACATCAGCCTGTCGTGTCAGATTTGTTATTTCCAGTTACAGCAAGTTATCTGTTGTTCCTACATTTTCACGAGAAGCTGAATATTCTTGTGTTTTGCACTTCAGGTTCACTTTTTAGAAAAAGAAAGCTTTGGCACAAGCTAATAAAACCTATCAATTAGTGTTATATCGATTATTAAAATGTATTTTGGTTTAGAAGACTTTCTAATCCTGTCAAAGGACATTTTAAAGGTTTGGTTTACATTACAAAATAAAGCATGTTGTGGGGGGGGGTTCAGTTCTGCTGGTGGTCTGCCAACATTATGCTGCATGTGTACACACATAAATAAATGTGATGTAATGTTTTCAGGCCAAAGCTGTGACTGTGAGAGAGGCCAGATGTGCGAGTAGCACCCAGACACAGGAGGAGACGGCAGAGGAGATGCTGTGATGTTCAGGCTCCTCCTGTAGAGAAGATGGAGGCTTGTGCCATCAAACAGAGGTTCACCTCAACCACTCACGCTTTATTTATTGCTTTAACTTCTCCGACACTGTCCTGTGAAAGTGTTACTTTTATTTATTCATTTTCACAATTACCATAAAAGGAGATGAACTGGATGACTTTCACCATTTTATGCATTATTGTTGTTATTAAGTGTACGCTCCCTGTTCAGGTTTAGCATGTGGAGATAACTGACAGTAAATATCAGGTTCGTGTTGATGGATGTGTCCTTCATGTTGACAGAAAAAAGAGGCAGTGGCATTTTGTGCAATTGTTAAAGCTGAAATTGTACAAATGAGCTGAAAGATGTTGATGAGTTGTTTCTGTTGAATATAAAACTGTCACATGACACACAAAGTTGTGTTATACCATGGGTGTCAAACTCTGGCCCGCAGTGTAATTATATTTGGCCCGCGAGGCAATCCCAAATGACTACTAGAGCTGGCCACCCAGTGTTATAGACAAAACCCGAAAGTAAAGCAGCACCGCGATTACTGCGTGCCTTGCGTGTTGGTCCCATTAGCGGCAGCCCTGCAGGATGCTTTCATTGAAAAACCATTAGAGGGCACCGGCAACTGTCAGACTGTCACACTCTGCTGGCACGCAGTAATGGCGGCAGGCAAGATGGCGGGCCCATAGAGTTCTCGTCGGATTTTTGTATACAGCGCATTAGCCGCTAATACTACAAATCCCATAATGCTCTGCTGTTGTTTTGGCGCGTCAATCAGGACAAGACCCAGAAACTTTCACCGTGCTACCCCTTCCCAAAAATGTCGAAAAGAAAGGCAGAAAACCGGTGGGAGGAAGAATATCTGTTTACATATATAAAAGACAGACCTGTCTGTCTTGTTTTTGGAGTCAGCGTGGCTATAACTAAGGAGTACAACATTAGACGACACTATGAAACGAAACACGGTGATAAGTACAAGGACCTTGACATGACTCAAAGGAGACAGAAAGTAGAGGAGATAAAAAGAAGTTTGGTTTCACAACAGATTATGTTAAAAAGAAAAAGCTACATCACAAAGTGAGGCTGCTCATTTGTTTTCCACCAAAGAAGGGGGTCTCCATCCCGTGGTATTGGCTTCTCTTCTGAGTACCGGCGCATTTCAATAAAGGCATCAGTTCCAGGTGTGCGATGTTCCTGGAATGCAAGGACTTGGGAGTCAAATTCTGCCCATATCCCACCTATTGCTGCAGGTGAGCTTGAGGTAGTTGCAGGAGCAGCCACTGAGACAGAGCCGGTGGCAGAGCTTGTACTTGGTTCAGGAGCTGACACTGAGGTCCGGTTCACTGACTGCATTTCAGTGATCAGTCGTTTTTTCACAGCTTCAACATTTGCCATGTCACGGAACCCGAGGTTTTTAAATCTTGTGTCCAGGAATGTGCTGACAGCAAGACCATAAAAGGTTTCAGTGGCTCTGAGACGGTGCTGGCATCGTGATCAGAGCTCAGCAGCTAGCTTGATACCTTGGCTCTCATGAGTTGCAGTTGATCTCCGAAGTAATGGAACCAGGGGTATCACTTTTGAAACTGAGGCATGTTTCTCTGTCGATATCTCTTTTGTGACCTCTTCGAATGGTCTCAGGGCATCAATGGAGAGACTAGCCATGGACCAATCTTCCTCACTCGAGCACAGTGAGCGTTTTCCACAAAGACAAAGTGCTGTAGTAACAGCTTCCTTTTGCTCAAGTAGTCTCTCAAACATGTAAAAGACAGAGTTCCACCATGTTTCAGCTGACTGGATCAGTTTGTGTTCTGGTAACTTTGGTTGTTTCTGAATTTCTTTGAGCCTCTCTGCTGCTCTTGTGCTGTGGTGAAAGAAAGCTACAATAGCTACAATTTGTCTCCCATTAAATTTTTCCTACTTGGAATCTTGTAGCGATGATCGAGTGTCTTTACAAAATTCCTAAAACCCTCATCTTCAACCACAGACACAGGTTGTATATCCTTAACGATCATTTCAGCAAGGGTCCTTGTGATATCCATAGCTCTTTGGGAATCCTCTAGATCACACATGTCAAAGTGAAGGCCCGCGGGCCAGATCCAGCCCGCAAATTAATTATCTATGGCCCCCTGGATGATATTTAATTACTATTAGAACCGGCCCGCAGGCCACAGCCGCCCGCTGGTGTTTTGCACGCACCAACACTACATTCCCCACAATGCAACGGTAGCCCGCGAAGTCACTGCAGCGCGCACAAGCAGCTTCATTATTCATCAGCAGTCAGAGCAGAGATCAACTTTCAACTATCCCCCTCCTCAAAAATGGCTAAACGTAGGGTGGACGCTGAGAACAGGGGGTTTCAAGCCAGGTGGGAGGAAGAGTACATGTTCACGGAGGTAAAAGGCAAACCTGTGTGTCTTCTGTGTGGAGAAAGTTTGGCTGTAATGAAAGAATATAATCGAAGAAGGCACTATCAAACGTCTCAGAAACACAAAGACAAGAATATGGACACGGAACAAAGGCTACAGAAGATATTAATATTAAGATATTGATTATTAAGAAACATAATTTGTTTTTAAAAACAATTACATTTTTTGCTGTTTGCCTGTAGAAAATGTTTTCACTTGAAGTTACTGACAGAGCCATAACAAAATATTGCTTTATTCATTTAATCATTAAATAATATACAGTGTCTTGGTTCAATAGGCTATGTGCAATCATTTCAATATGTTTTAATAAACATTGAACCAGTCCGGCCCTCGGCTTGTAACAAATTTGTTTTTTTGGCCCTCGGTGTATTTGACTTTGACACCCCTGCTCTAAATGAAACAAAAAATGATTGAGTCACAACCTCATAACCTGTAACAATGAGCTTAGCCTAAACATAGGAATACTACTGTTCCTTTGACAGTCAACTGGTTTTCCTCATCATAGAAATGTTTTTTAGAATTTAAAATCCATAAGCCGGCAGATATGCTGTGATGTTTACTCTGCGGGTGCTGTTTGGCGTCTCTTAGGAAACTCAGAAGGAGGACTGAAGGGATGCCCATCGTCTTCCAACTGACTGACCCGGCTCTGCAGTGTGCTGATCCGCAGGCAGGACCCTCCGACTCTGCCAACTGCTGAACCAAATTCAGTCAGCTGTATACATCCAGAGTCAAAATAAAGCTTTCATTCACTGCAAACTGCTGATTCTGCTCTACTTCTTACTGAAACTTCCCAGGTTGCATTGCCACATTTTATAGTCTTTATGAAAGCATGAATGGTTTACCCACAAGGTGGAAAACAACCACCACAAGCCGGTCGGACGCTAACTGCTGATTGTAAAAGTGGCCTCCTAATAATGCCACATCGATGAAGCTGAAACGGTGTTCAAATGAAAGTTGGCAGGTGGCTTTTTGGTGAAGCAGCGAGTGCTGCAGCGTGTCGGCGCCACGTGGACACAGAACATTCAGCCAACATTAGTCTGTGGTTCTCCAAAGATTT
The DNA here is from genome assembly GCF_027942865.1 of Odontesthes bonariensis. Taxonomy (NCBI): domain Eukaryota; kingdom Metazoa; phylum Chordata; class Actinopteri; order Atheriniformes; family Atherinopsidae; genus Odontesthes; species Odontesthes bonariensis. The sequence goes on from NC_134508.1 coordinate 35,003,054, forward strand.
ACAAGAACCACTAATGAATGTTTGGAGAATGCGTGCAGAGGCTTTTGGGAAAATAAAAACTCCACCATGTTCTGAGGACTGACCACTGAAAATGCAGAAGGCTGTACCACATTCAAAGGAACAATCCTTCAGCATCCTGAGGCCCTCATGAAATATCTGGGATACACTACAGGAGACCTGTTAGTTCACTCCTCTGTTCAAGTGGGTCACTTTAGGAAAGCGGAGGGACCCACTCCACTCCACTCTGCCCATCTCCTCCTCAGGGTCTGCCTCTTTTGACATCTGTGGTCAAATGATAAAGTCGCTCGTTTATCTTCTTTCTGGTTATGCAGAAAAAACAACGCAATTCCAAGTAAATAGTTGAAAACTTGACATTGTTGTCAATTTTTACAAAGATCATTTATCTTTGCATATAAATCTTAAGCCTCGTTTCCACTATGCAGTACGCTACGGTTCGGCTCGCTTTGGGGTCAGCTTGCATTCCCACCGTACAAAGGGGACCCTCAGGGGTGGGCGGAGTGCGTGCCGAAGCGTAAATAGCAAATAACAGCAAATAACACATAACATCCATAATTTGGAACCACCTCCAAGCTTCTTCAGCTTAATGCCACACTGGCTCTCGGTCCAGTTGAAACCAGCTCCCGCTGCACAGCCTCCCCACCCACAACGGTTAGCAGAGCCTGGAACCTGTGTGCTAGGTACCCCAAGCAGAATGGTTAAAAAAAAAAAAAACCTGCTGCGTCCTGTGAGCCGAGTTCCGGCCTCGTTTTGGCGTTGACGAAGGTAGTCCGGCTAGTTGGCTGGGGTCACAAACATAAAGCGTCTTGCTTCTCAAAACAATATGCGTTCAAAAGAGTAATACATTTGCATCACAAAATGGTTATCCAGAAAAAGTCAGACCTCACAATCGCTTGGCACTATTTTTGCCTCCCTTCGTAGCGACAGCTGCACCTGTTACGGTGTTTACTGCTCGGAAGCAGGGGACTGCTCGGTCTGCTTTTCGGTTTACACAGCCTGTAGTGATACGAAGGGAGAGAGAAATAGCGCCATGCGATTGTGAGGTCTGATGTTTTATGGCTAACGATTTTGTGATGCAAATGTATTACTCTTTTGAACGGATATTGTTTTGAGAAACAAGACGCTTTATTTTTGTGACCCCAGCCAACTATCCGGACTACCTTCGTCAACGCCAAAACGAGGCTGGAACTCGGCTCACAGGACGCAGCAGGGAGTAAGAAAATGTTCATAAATGATGTTGCTAATATGGGATGTCATACAGCTTCATGTCAAAAGAGGCGAACTATCCCTTTAAGACTTTGAAAGTCATGTAGTGTGACCAAAGCTTAACATTAAATGCCAACCTGACAGAATTTAAGCAGCAGTTTGTTTTTGTTTTGTCAGACTCAGTGGGATCACTGTAAGCGACCTGTAAACTGTATTTGGATTGGATGTCTTCATTCATCTACCTACAAGTCATTATAAGAGATGTAGACAGAGCTTAGTAGCACAATTCAGTCATTTGTACCGAATGGGAGAGGCAACTCTCAAACCTTGCTCATCTCATTCAGTTTTGCTTCACCCTAAATCCTTAAAGGCTGCCTTTTAAAGGAAACACGCTTAAAAGATGGAATTAGGGTTAAGTTGCACTTAGAAAAGATTAGATTAACATCATTACAAAAATATTTCCCTTTGACTTCCTTTTCTTTATGCAATGCGGAGTCCAGTGCCTTCACCACCAAGGGACAGTGAGGCCAGATGTCAGGAGACAGAGAGCAGCACTCAAGAGAAAATCAGGGCCAGGCAGGGGACCCGAGACGATTGTTTCCTTATAATGTGGCACAAGTTGTGTAAGATATTGTTTGGGCTTCATAGAAATACAGCAGTGTAGATGTTGGTCTATTTACATTATGAACCTCTGATATAAGTCTCTCTCTCTCTCTTTCTGGGCTATCTGCTGAATTTTCTGTTGTCCCTGTTTATCTTCGTTTGCTCAGCCCTGTTCATCTGGAGGAAGATGAGAATCTTGAAGAGGCAATTCAGTGTTGTCTACTAGAAGACTGTGATGTTAATATTTTAAAGTAAGAGTTACAAGTATTTTTTTACTACAGTAAAACTCTTGTTTACACCAGCGTAAACATCGCAAACAACATGGAACAATTCCTCATGCACTGAAGGTGATAGTGGAGTAAATGCAGAGGTAGCCAAAGGTCTGTTTATCTTTGTCATTGTCTTTTTTTTAATATAGGTCATCTGAAATGCCGAGCAAAGAAGAAGTTGCAGGCCTTCTACAAGCTCACAGTGAGAGAGTTATAACATCGGAAACAAGACAGATCTATATCAGTCGAGCCAATGCTTGGCCAACAGCCCAACGTGTGTTTAAGAGAACCTGTTTTGCACAAAGCTGTGACATGATGCTTTATGTCACATTTGCAAGCCATGAACATGACGCTGAGGAAGATGCTGCTGACCTTGGAGGTCCCAGGCGAGAGTTTTTCCGATTACTGGTGAAGCCTATCTTCCAAGACAGTGGAGCTTTTGAAGGTTTTTTCTAAATATATTGGTTTGAAAATGCCAGAGTACACGATACAGAATGCGGTGTTAATTTATTTAATCTTTCAGGCACACCAAATGGATGCACACCAAGACTGAACATTCTCCACTTGCAAAATGGACTGTATGGAACCATTGGCAGGATGAAGTCTACAGTAATAATAACTGTAGGGGCTGAAGCACCTGCATTCCTGTCCCCGAGTGTCGTGGACTACATTGTGTCTGGGGACATCCTTCAACCTAAAAAGGTAATGGGCAATATTCTGACCTGAAGACTATTGTAGCAAGCCTTTGCTTTTTTTGACTATTCCACAGCAGTACAGTTACTTTTATTTTGGTAGAATGCATTATCAAAATAATTTTGGTTTCATATTACCCAATAAATAACTAAAAATGACTTTCTTGCCATTGGTAGGTAACTAAGTGTAAGTGAAATGCTACATAGTACTTCTGTAAATGTTGATTAAATGCAGTCATTTGAGAAAATAAGATTTTTGGGGGGGCTTTTTATGCCTTTAATGATAGGACAGTTGGAGAGAGACAGGAAGCAGAGAGAGGGGGAAGACATGCAGCAAACAGCTGTCCGGTGCGGGACTCGAACCGGGGCCCACTGCAGCAAGGACTGTAGCCTCTGTACATGGGGTGGCTGCTTAACCCACTACACCACTGACCACCCTGAGAAAATAAGATTTTAAAGATCTGATCTGTAATATTTAGGTTCAACAGGCAACCTTGCAGGATGATTTGGAGAAAGCAGTCAGCAGCTGTGACTAATGGCGATATAAGGTGAGGGTCTTCCACTTGTTGTCACCATGGCCAACAGAGATTTGTTTGTGAAAAATGCAGTTCTATACCATACTGTTGTGCAACGGCAGAGCTGTCTTGATCAACTCATTGATGGCTTGTCCCACTATGGAGTAAGATTCACCTCACAGTTCTGTATCATATTTGCTCCGTGCTGTGGTAAAATTACTAAGAATTGCCATATCCACATTTAACCATAACTACTCATTTTTATGGCCTTTCATTTATGGTGTTGAATTTCCTTCTAGGTTTTATCACTCCTGAGAGAGAACCCCAGCTTGCATGTGCTGCTTGACATACCAGGAAAGGTCAAAGGTCGAGCAGCTGATTTTGTAGCTGGTATTCTCAAACCAAGCTACTCTGTACTGGGGAGCAACGGAAGAGTTAGGGAGGAGTTGATGATGGGAACATTTAGGGAGTTTCTCCAATGTCTTGAAAGTAAGTTTGTATTTTTATTCAGTATATTATACAATAAGGAAATCCAGGAAACGTACAGATTTATTTTATTCTTTACAACTCATGAAGCTGTGCCTATCTAATGTTTATGTACCATGTAACAAGAATACAGTTGTTATGATAGCTTGTAAGAATAACATTGCTTTTTCACCAAAATACCTCTACAGTAAACCATTAGTTATTCAATTAGTCATTGATTCAGTCTTTCTTAAACCTGAGTATTTCCGAGTCTCCAAGTCAACACTGGTTTCCCTTTGCTTTTAGATAAAGAGCTGAGAGACACATATGGGGACAGGACTCTAACCGAGGAGGAGGAGGCATTCCTGAAGACTTTGAGCCCTGGTCACATCTTTGCGTTTGCTACAGGGAGCAGCAAAGTCCCAGCCATTGGTTTTTCATCCAACTCCTAAATGAATATTTATTCATGATGAAGACAGATATCTTCCCACTGCACATACGTGTGCCAACGAGCTTCACCTTTTTGTGAATGCAACAACAATGACTGATGATGATGAATTCAACTACTGCTTCCTAGTGGCATTAATGAATGGATTTTTATTCAGCACCATTTAAACAAATGTCAGGATTCCACTCTTTAGTTTCGGATATGAGGTGCTATTAGTATTTATGTTGTCTACAACTGGACTAAAGTATTGTTGTGTTTTGAGATGTTTAACAGCTACCATTAAAGTACAAGTAAAGGCTTTGTTGTTGCAAGCACAACTTTAGCATAAATGTGCTGTCCTAGTTTTAATTCTTACTGTAAATCTACTAATAATTCACTGAAATCAGTTCATCAGGCTGCTGTGTTGTTCTGTGTACCCTCTGCCCCTCGCATGGTAACAACCCTAAAACTTTCCACTACAGCCCAGTGGCTGATGGTGTCCATGTGTAAATGTATTCCATAGAGGAGATTTGAGGCATATAGAGTTTGTTCATATTAGAAAGCAGTGGTTTCAATTGCATTACATAAGAAAGCTGAAAAATAAAGACTATAGCTTGTGTTTTCCCATCTTGCTCCACATTCTTTTCATCTTGTTATGAATTTAACTCGAGTTAAATTAGTAACTAGAGTTACTAGTTTTTTTATACTCAACAAACAGTAGTGAAGGAATGAAACTATGTACATTTACTCAAGTAAGGTACTTAAGTAGAAATTTGGAGTACTTTTCAGATTACATTTTTTAATTCCCCTCCTCACCATTGAAAGCCATGTTTATTCAGATTCACTGATGTTGAATATGTTGTGACAAACTGAAGAATGTGTTCTTTCTCCTCATCCTACTCCTCCTCAAGCTCTTTACAAAAGTGGACTTTTGAAAGTACAATGGGGCTAATGTTACCCAGTTGTCCATGTTATGCTGAGATCACACATTTACAAGTTTATCCAAAATAAACTGTTGTGTTCTCTGAAACAATGTTTTGCCATTGTTGTTGTCATGTAGAAGAGGGTTAATGGCATCATTCAGTTCTTGCAAATCCCTGCCATTCAATGGGGAAAATCCTCTTCTAGAGTTTGGTGAGGAACAAAAAACTATCCCTGCTGTTGAGAGTTCTGGGTTGTGAAGATGAGGCAAATCATTGTCCAGACTAAAAAGCTGAACTGGTGTTCTATCTCCTTCAGATGAGATAGAGTGATTGTTAAATCCAGCTTAGAATTCCTCCAAAGTACGGTTGATTCTGGGTAGAAAGAGCTAATGGAGACAAAATAGGTCTGTTGCATTATCTATGTCTAGGATACTCAGGGATTCCAGTTCATAAAAAATGGGTGCATAAATATGGCTGCAGTTTTTGTTCAAGTCTCGGTTAAAACGCTCGATCCTCTGGTTGTGTACAGAACTTCCTGTTAAGACAGAGCCTTCAGCCCTGCTTGCATGCATGTCCTCCCAAATCTGAGCGTTCTCTCCTCTGTGATCAGTCCTGATGTGCAGTGGTCTGCCAAACTGTCCAACAGCTGCAGTGAAGTGGTCTCTCACAGTTTCAGCACGATTATTGTTGGAACAGTGAAGACACATCAACATCCTACTGTAGCCGTCTATGGCACCTTGAACAACCAATTTCCACCTAATCAACTTGTGATTTCCGTCGACATGCCATATAAAATTTGGATGTGGGACAGAGTACACTCGCCGAACTATTGCTGTTCTTCTCCTGGCTAAGACACCAACTGGGTCCATCCTTAGCAGTGAATCTCTTACACGTTGTCTTTGAACCACAATGTTTTTGGAGCGGACATGCCCCATAAGCATCACTTCTCTAATATTTGGGTGTTCAGTTTTTATTTGTGACACTTCAAGATCCAATTGTTGATCACTGATGCTCTTAAACTTTGACGTTGGGATGTTATAGTCTTGCAGTAACTTGTAGAAATTTGGCCTCGAGATTGAAAGAATAGATGCCGCTTCTGTAAAGGTGGTTTTCAGTGAAAGAACATGTTCAAGCTCCTCTTTGGAAATCTGATGTCTTCCTTGTTAGTCATTCTAGAACACAGCAAAGAATATGACATTTGGCATGTTTCTATAACAAACAAGGGTTATTCAAGAGGAAATTATAGACCTAACAGATGAGCATTCACATCACTCATCATCTTTCTGACTGAAGAGAATTATAGATTGTACTGTTTGTTTATTTAAGGAATGTTTAACTAAATAACATGGACCATCAAAGATGAGAGGTTACTGAGAGGTAAATGAGAAGTAAATCAAACAAATATGAACATGAATATGAATGAGTACTTACTGAGCAAGGTCTGTTGCTGGTAAAGGTATGGTAGCGCTGGAGCAGGAACCCTGAGGAGTTTTAAAATATAAACAAAATACCAAAGACGTTATTATATTGTCACGTGTTAGTGTAAAATATGCCACCATGATTGGAAACAAAACGGAAACAGTATACCACACAGAAAACAAACAAACAAACAAACAGCCAGCTAGGTTACATGAGTATGAAAGTATACCGAGCGGTATGACGTCCCAGTGGAGGTGGTGGGTGTGGCTGGCCCAGGTGGGATGTTGCAGCTGGTGGGAGCCTGAAGAGACATTAGCAAAATATTAGCAACATTATCTTTCATGTGTTTTTTCTTTTTATACGCCCAGCAGTCAAAAACCACCGATGTGATTGGCGAAGGACAAAAAAAGCAGGAAAATGTAGAAACAAAGAGAGATAGATTTTATGCTTTTTTACAGTACGCACACTCATACCTTATTCACATTAAATGAAATGTCTTTATCATTGTGACTGCCTCTGTCCTCCATCAGCATAACTCTCTCTCGGCAGTAGCGATTCTAGAGATTTATACATGGGGTGGCAGAGGGGTGGCAGGCATATATTGTAGGGTGGCAATTTTTTTAGGAAGCCCATCTTACTTTGTACTTTATATGAACCCATATACAACAGTTTTTTCAACACCCAAGTGTGATAACTTCAATATTTGGTCTACATACATGAGCGTTCCACTTTTTAGTACATTAAAACAGTGTTTCCCTTGGGATTATTGTAGCAGCAGAAATGTTGCTCATCCCAAGCAGGCCTTCTGGGGGCGGGGTGGGGGGGTGGGTCATTGAATTAACAATGTTCAACAAAATGTTGAACATTGTTAATTCAATCGAATCAATCTGAGGCACTCTGAAAGCAAAATCAAGCCATAGGAATGATTTAGAAATTTGAGGACTTCCCAGCACTTTACAAAATTCCAGCATTATCCTAGAAGTAAAGCCCTCCCTCAAAGGCCTGCCTGCCAAAGTATTTTGTGAGTGCATGTGTACAGAATAACAACAATATATAAACATATTAAATTGGGGATTTTTTAAAAGGCTTAGACAGGCTGGATATAAATAGTTAGATACTGCAGCTGGCTAGTTAGATATAGGCCTACACAATTTAGTAACTAAATGTGTATTGATACTTTAAATAAGTCTTTGATACGTTTTGCTTTATTTTATAACAGCATTTAACCTACAGAAATAAAATGCAGATGATGGCGCATTCAGCCTACCTCCACATGTCTTTTACAGTCATTAAGTATACTGTGCACCTCGCCATGGTGTCATCATTCTTCACCTTCACTAGACATGGATATACTTTAGTAGGCCTATATTCTGCTGTAAAATGAGTCTTATATTTTCCTTTTTTACTCATGGATTCACCCTCCCACACCGAAGGTTATTGGCTTATTTTGCTGAATAAACCGCCCTCTGACAAGCAGTCGCCCTGAACGCTCGTTGAACAGAGCATCGCTTCGGACAGATACGCACAGGTTTCACAAGCAACCTCTCCCCACACCCCTCTCTCTCTCGTGCCTGCGCAGTCGATACGCGCATGGTGCACGAGTTATTTTATTGCCTGCACGCTCTCACTCACATTGAACAAAAAAAAAAAAAAAAAAAAAACACACACTCCCTCGCATAGTCTAAAATGGCTCGCGGGCATCCGTGATGTGTATGACTTCGGCAATCGATTAATTTGTGCGCACGACTGTGGAACACGGAAGCTGAGAAAGTAAGTGCGCTGTTTTTGATGTTCTCAAAATGTATAATGTCTGTGCTAGCTAGTGGTATGGTTAGCCCCTGGGTTGAATTGTATTGCTACTGACACCACGGCCAATTCGGTCAAAAGTATTTTGATACACGTTAAGAGCCTCAGGAAAGGTTAAAAGCTTGCCCGATACAGCCCGCTTTCATGGAAATCAGCGCAATCGGACAACTTTGCGCAGCGGGCATGAAAATTTCTCGTGTTTTTCCCTTTGGCAAACTTTCCTTGGTCTCCAACAGATGGGATATGTTTGTAAAAATACCAGAATTCTCCTATAACTATATCCAATTTGGCCTAGTTGCGCTCTAAAGACTCCATTTTTCATCTTTCTGGAAAAAGTCATAACCATGTGACACAGAGTTCCGTAGGCCTTGTTGAAATGCAACTGCTGGCTACCCATATGCCCTTTTTAGGACAACACACTGCGAACATGATGTCGAGGGTGAGTGCACAGGTAGACTGCCTGAACACAGCCATAATAAAAAGAAAATTGTTGACTGTGCACTGTACTTAAAAAGTATTTATTTCATGTGACAATTAAAAGAAAATAGTACATAGTGAGGCTCAAACCACAAGTAAAATGGATATTGCGGCGTATAAACTTAAAAACCAATACAAACGCCGCGGCCGGCTAAGACATGGGCTGTGTTCGAAACCGCCTACTACATACTACATACTTGCAAACGGCATTAGGCCCATTTATGCCCTACGTTAAAGGATAACATCGGTTTTTTGACATTGGGCCCTTGATTTCACATTATAACATGATGTTCTACTCACCCCTGCTTGTTGTTGAACATTTGGAGCTGCTCCGAAGATATTCGAGAGGCGTCTGGCTGCTCTCTTGAGATATTCGGCCATGAAACGGTTTCCTATGGGCAAGCTTATACAGGCACAAACTATGCTGTTTATAATTTATTAATTACTCTACACTAGCACTGATAACGTGGAGGTGCGTCGCTTACTTAAAAAAATCCGGGTTATTGTAATTTTGATTTTTTTTGTCATAAAGTGGGTGTTACTGACGTCCTCTGGTGCTACTGCCACAGACAGCCCACAGACCTGCTGCCTATTTATTCATTCGGCTAAAATTCAAAATTAGTAACCCGGATTTTTTTAAGTAAGCGACGCACCTCCACGTTATCAGTGCTAGTGTAGAGTAATTAATAAATTACAAACAGCATAGTTTGTGCCTGTATAAGCTTGCCCATAGGAAACCGTTTCATGGCCGAATATCTCAAGAGAGCAGCCAGACGCCTCGCGAATATCTTCGGAACAGCTCCAAATGACCAACAACAAGCAGGGGTGAGTAGAACATCATGTTATAATGTGAAATCAAGGGCCCAATGTCAAAAAACCGGTCTTATCCTTTAACTACGGAAACGGACACTTTCACCCGGTTCCGGGGGTCGTTTCATCCGTCAGTTTGTCCGTAGGTCAAGAGTTTAGCAATCCGGTGAGCTCCGGGCGAAACGGAGCAATACCAGAGGAATTCGTGGGGGCAGTAGAGAGTCAGGAGCGTGTTGGCTCCGGAAGTTATGGAGGAAGAAGAAGAACGAAGAGTGGAAGATTAAAACATTTTAAGATTTAAAAATGCCAGGTAATGGAGGAGAGGATTTGTGAGATGGTCAGGGTGTATATACATTTGTATGACTGCAACTTCCTCAATTGACGCCATGTTTCTCAAACCCGCGGCCGACAATGACTCAATATATAATACCGCCCTCTAGAGGATTTCTCACGGACGTGCGCAATACGGACGGAGGCATAAGTAGAAGCTCCGGGAGCAACGTATGGACCGGACAGACGAATTTCGTCCGGTTCCGTAGGGCATAAATCGGGCTATACTCATCGATCAGACAGTATGCAGAGCGTTTACACACAGTGCACTCCACTCCTGCCCGAGCCGAAATCAGCCAGCCTGAAAAGCTGAATAAATAAACTCTGTAAATATATAACTTTAGCAACATTTGAAACATTTTCAGGCGAGAAAGTAGTCATTTAGACCCCCAAGGTGTTGAAAATCTGACAAAATACCAGCTATTTACAATTTTGTTCCCACGAATTTGGCGCTAAAGCTAGCCGCAGTGAGCAACGCACTTCCGGTTATGCCGTTTTGACTGCTGTCGTCCCGTTAACGGAATTTGACCGTTAAATGGCGATGGGCAACGTCACGTTACGTTGCATCTTGGGTAGTTTGAGTGTGACAAGTAACCTCATGATGAATACTCAACATTTCGGCGAATCTAGTATGCATCTAGTGTACATCCGGGAACTTGAAAAAGTATGACTAGTAGGAATAGTAGGAGAAGTAGGCGGTTTCGAACACAGCCATGGGGTTTTACTACTGAAGACGCGTCACGCAGAACTATTGCATGAATGTTGTTGTTTATTGCTTCATCTCACAAGCTTGTACATAAAAGGACACTTACTTCATTTGATGCATTTCACAAGCCGTGCAAGGATGCCTCTGACAGTGCGAGTTATTATTATGCTTACGTTTACATTCACGATCAACAAAAAGTTTTTCCTCAAGCTCAGCCTGACCCAGCCGCCATGATCCAAGCTCATCCCATCACAGCTGAGCTCACCTGCTCATTTAAAGGAAAAACACACCCAAAGTGCCACCCACAGAAAGAAATAGAATAATACAAAGTAAAACAACTCAAAAATCAATGTGTGGCTCCTACAATGGATAAAAAAAAAAAAATTTACTGATACAATGAAGCAATTCTGGGGCACATAATTGAAGCCTGGCAGCTATACCTTGTTTTATGCAGCAGTTGGGTAACTCACTGCATGAAAAGAGGGATTTGTGGATGTATGTGGCCCCTTACATGTCCGCATACGTTAAGCCCCTGCATTTGCGGTGGTAAAAGTGAAAACTTGGCCCAAGTTGTCGCAAATTGACCTGGCAACTGCTCCCCCATGCCCCCCTCCCTTTCTTTTCCGCGGGGGTGCTGCACAGCCACGGTGCCTTTAAGAATTTAACATTCTAAATGTGACGTCACGAGCTACCAAAGCTACCAAAGCAAATTCTCAAGCGAAGCTCGCGGAGGTCGCTCTTGGTGTACACGCAGTATTAGGGCAGACCAGCTTATTCACATGCATGGCTCCAGCAGTTTCTCTAGCTACGCCAACTTCTCATATTCAGCACTTGTTGGGAGGGCCAGATGGTGCTGCTGTTGAGATAGCGTTGTGTGCAGTGCGTCTCTGTTGCGCCACACGCGCAGTATCCTCCCTGCGGCCACCATATTAGGAGCGCTGTCTGTTCCAACAGGGCAGATTTTGTCAACTATCCCCCACAGATAAGCGACCTCCATAAACTGCCTAGCACAGGCTTCTGCAAAGTAGCGTTCTTCTGTTTTAATCACACCTAACGGCAGACAAAGTACATCGGCCCACACCCGAGCTAAAATATCAAGGTAAAAGTCATCACAGTTTGCTTAGGCTACCTATTTTGACCCAGTTCCCAACCCAACTTTGAGAATAGATTAACGGCGATATTTTTTATATCGCCCGATAAGACTCTCAAATTATCGCAGCACGTTAACGCCGATAACGGCCCACCACTAATAATAATAAAGATAAGATAAAGATAAAATAAGCATGCAACAGCAATATTCTAAAAGGTTTCTTAAATAAAATAGAAATATAGAAATAAAAATATAGAAATCTGGCCTGTATACATAATGTGCAGTAGTGCGCTCTGTGTTTTATTGTGTATGGCTTAATTCGGTGTCACAATGGTCACAAAATCGCAGAGGTCTTTTCTTTGTCCTTGCAGAGTCCATTTTTGTGTCAAAACAGTGCAAATTGCCAGCTGTGGTCAGACAACATTAAAGATGAACTGAAACGAATGTTCATCTATCATTCAAATTAAATTTTTGTCTTTTTCTAAAACCATCAATCCAACTTGAACTAAATTTTCCGGGCATAACTTGTTAAAACGGCCATTTAAAAGTGTGAATTATGTGGCCTTTGGTGCGAAATTGGCCAAGTGACCGTGACGTCATAGGGTTGACTCCCTTATTTGCTAGTATGGCTGGCTGCGAAAATAACATACATTTGATGGACCTATTTCTCATAAAGGAACCAAAATTCTGATACAAACATCAGCAGGTCGAAAGAACACACCTCTAACATTATGTGGAAAAACTTTCGTTGAATTTAAGCCACACAAATCGATTTAGTATCTATATTGTAGAGGCTCTCTGCACCTCCCGTATGGGTTGGCTAATGGAAATGAAAGTTACCATTTTCGGCACAGGATCGGCGGCACAAAACAGCCATCGCTCCTACTACACGCTGATTATTATTAAGATGCTATCAATCAAATGACACAATAGTGTATGTTTGCTGTGGTAAACTGGAAAAGATTTGAACATGCCGGTTTCGCAGATATGGCATTCTGCTGCGCTGTCTTTGACACGTTGAAACCTAACGAAGGGGCACTTTGAAATCCAGCCACTTTAAAAAAAACGTATGTGATAATAACATGGTTTTAATGTAAGCTTAATAAACAATGGCGTGGATTAACGGGTCGGAGATCCTCCAGTGCGCGGCCCCGTCTGCGGATCCTCACGGGTCGTCGGCAGGGAGATGGGCACCCGGCCAAGGCACGACTGACAGCAGCCATCGGTAGGACTGATCCACGGAGCCTCGGATGTCGTAGCCGGCGCAATCACCGGAGAGACCAGACAGCAGATGGCGAGCGTTGTTGGTGGAGGGCAAAGCCAGGTGGGCTTTCAGCCGGCATATTGCTCCACCTCTCTCTCTTTCCATCTCTTCTGCGACGGCTGTTGCGTTGCAACCGACCAGGTAGATGCCATAGGTAAGAGGGTACAGACGCCAAAACAGGTGGCGGTGAATTTGTCTGAGCGTTGACGTGATCGATATTATGTCCACAGAATCTCTGATTTTCAAGAGACTCAGGCGATCATGTATCAGTAGCGATGAAAACGATAAAAACATGACAAAACACAAAAAAGCTAGCAGAGGTAGACGGCCGGCCACTCACAACGTCGCCAAATTCTAGCTGGATATGTGTGCAGACCGAAGAGCAGAGCGAGCAGTCCCCTGCTTCCGAGCAGCAAACACCGCAACAGGTGCAGCTATCGGCAGGCGGCAGCAGGCAGTGATACGATCCACCGTGCTCTTGTGTTTGCCTTCTCCTTGTCAGCCTCAGTTCCAGTATTTTTTAGTTTGGGAAACGTGCAGAGAGATGCCTTCAGTGAAGCTGTTATTTTTGCAACTAACACCATTTAACCCTCCAGCAACACAATATTTTCCACCGTGCTTTGATGTCTTAGCCATAGACGCCGCCATTACAGTTAGACGACTAGAACTTCTGTGTCAACCCTATGACGTCACGCATAAAAAAATGAATTCGCACAAAAAGACAAAATGTGGCTCCTTTTGAGCCCGTTTTAACATGACTTCCCGGATAAATTATTATCCAGACAATATCTCATTTTAATCGCAAGGCTTGGAACCTTTAGAATCGGCAGCAAAAACTGTGAAATTCCAACAATTAAAATTCGTTTCATAAGTCCTTTAAATAGCCAAAGGATGGGAGGTTGTCTCGCGAGTATTCCGTGTAATGACGTATACGCATATGATTGGTGGAGCTTAACGGCTCGCATAAGCTCTCGTTCAATCACGTATGAGAAACATTGTGTCGTGCAGTGTAAACAAAAAGTTTAAGGAGCAGATCTGGCGGCAGAAAGGCAGACAGAAATCGCTGAGGTCCCGTGCTGTGAAAACTGCCCTGGTTTGCGGAATACAATGGCTGGAAGACGACTTGCTTTCAACTCCCCAGCAACTCTCCGCAGGTCTACAGGTTTGTGTGTTTTTTTCTACTTGCACATGACCATTTGATTGTTTAATTTTAGTCTTGTTGACACTGTACAGCACTTGGGACAGTTCTCGCTGATTTTAAATGTGCTGTATATTAAACTTACTTACTCACTTGCTTACAGGCAGATAAAATGAAAGTCCTGTTGAATGCTATGACCGGGATGTCTCGTATGGTGGCCAGCACTGTGGATACGGTCGTTGAGAGGGTTCTGGAGGGAATCGACCAGAGATTCGCTAGGTTGGAGGTAATTATGGATTATCACACAACAATAGTAATAAAATGCAATGTAATGCAGCTCCTCCAGTCCCGTCCCATCTCCTGTGCTCTGGTGTCATCTGCTTCTGGCCGAACATCCGTCCGGCTGGGTCTGGAACTGCTAAGCTAACTCTGGGAGGAGAGGTCGCCAGTACGTCACTCCCAACCAAAGAGATCTTCAGCATCTCTTCTCCCTGTCAGACTAAACTTGGTTCCACCCTCGAAGAAAGAAACTTGTGAACCGTCCGTTGATAACCTTCATTCGTTGACCCGCTCTTCCATGCGTTGGTCCTCAGACCTGGTCTCGCATGTTCATCCGCCTCCAGATTCCTTCCGCTGTTTGTTTGAACATCACTTGCAGCAAACACCTTCTCAGAATGGGTATAATGCAACACACCAATAGGGAAACCATCCTCACTATCAACAATATTGCTATTCCCGCCTTAACTGCTATCGCTCCCCCTTCTCACAAAATCCCAAACAGACCAGTCCACCACCGTTCACCTCCACCAGCATCACACGTCAGCTCCTCTCTCCGTTCTCTGAACTCCTTCACGGCCGTTGTAAACGTTCTATCAGCTGCAGTGTTCTCGGGTATAAATGTACAACATTTTCCCCAACCATCTGGCACACACCATTTTCCCTTCTCATATCCATTCTAAAACTTGTCTGTTCTACCAAGCCATCATATTCGTCTCATGTAGTTGTTCTCCAAAGCCTGCAAACCCTTCACTCGTGTAGCTAAGAATTCCCTGTTGGTTGTATTATATGTAATTAGTCCATTCCCCATTTTGTTAAATATGATTCCCTGCAAACCAGCCTCAAATCCAGCCGCAATCTCCCTGCGTGCTTTGAGCTCATAGGAATCCCTCTCGGCTGTAATATAGCATCCAAGTAAACGTGCTTATCCCTGATGTAGCCATCACTAGATCTTTTAACTCTCCCTTTTTCCACAACCAAACCTCGCATCTCGTTTACCTTGTCATACACTAACACAACTGATGTGTTCCTCCTCACCAGTGCCCAAAGACCTATCCACCTGTTGGGTAACACATTTAACAAAACATCATCTCCACACATCCAGTAACTCTCAGCTACTGGGTGTGTCTGATCCCCAAAAAGATATAGAGTTAAAATGATCATTTCTATATTTTCACATTTTGATCCAAATAAATAAATCCCAATAAATCTTGTTTTCATTTAACAGTAGTACTACCTACGCGAGTTCCAAAAGCATCCAAACTCACCATCGTAATCTACTCTATAATCAGTGGGAGGCCCATCCTGTGATGTTCTCAGATTAAATTCCGCACAAGAAGACTCCAATTTGTGGCCCTCCCTTATTTTGAAAATAACTATGTAATTTATTTGGCCCAAACATCAATCTGCACTTAATACCACACATAGGAAACAATAACCGTTTATCCTCTTCCGATGTGAACCTACCTTTCCTGCATTCCTGTTGCTGGACCACTGCACAGTCCCTGAAGGTGTGTGGCTCTGGAACAACAACAGGCAATGCTCCTGGAGCGTCCGCACATATGAGACACTCCGTCGCTGTCAGTTCCCTCGTAGTGTACCATGCCCAACTATACCACATATCCTGTGCTGCCTTAACCCATTTTCCACAGTTACACTGTTTTCCCGACTCCACCTGTGCATGTACACTCCATCTGTTCTTGGATTAACATGATTATTCTGTCCTGTAGTGCTAATGGTATCAAGTCCCCCTAGTCTTCCCCGAAAAATCTTTCTATCCTTACAACCATTGTGAACAACTCCTTCTGACCCAATCTGACATGATCTTACCAGATTGCCCCTTTGTCGTGGCGTCCAGAGGCGGTGATTTGGTCGTCTCCTCCACCGGACCCATGATCCACACTTCCTCACACTTACCCCTACTTACTCATACTTACTCATCCTTCCTCATACTTCCACCAACCTTTATTCCCACGTACTTAAATTCAAGCTTAACATCTGCCTTTTCACGACTAGCTCTAGTGTGTATTGCTGGCAAAGTTTGTGGCGTGGCATGGTCTGAGTGGGTGTGTATTGTTGCATCATACTCATCCGACCCAGGCTGGATACTTCCCTGCGGGGTGGCTTCATCACGGGACCCTTCCAGCCTCTCCAGTCTGCGGGATCCTGTCCCACATCTCCAGGCTTCGTTCTCCTGAGCCCATGCTGTCGGCCAACACCCACACCTGGATGCTCACAGTGTCAGAAATCTTAACCTCTTCCTTTTGTTCATCCTTTCCCTCGGACTTAACTCCGACTGTGTCTTTAGTTCGAACCTTAGTGCAGTGATTCAAATGGTACCATGTGTTGCTACCTTCCACTTGAACTGCTGTTGATGTTGCTCGCACCATTGTGTACGGTCCTTTCCGTCTTGGCTCGTGCCACTTCCTCCGGAACACTTTGATGTACACCTGGTCGCCTGGCACCACTGGTCTCTCGACCAGCTGTTCGAGACTCAAGTCTCTGGACTCCTCCTGTAGATAGATTGTTCTGTGGATTGCAGTTAGTTGCTTCATGTAAGCTGTCCACTCTGTTTGCACCTGCTCAAGTGGGAACTGAGGTGCTGGCATGGGTCGACCCGTTAGCGTTTTATGCGGTGTTAGTGCGTGACTCTATGAGTCTGCATAGGATAGCTCATTAGTGCAAGCAGCAAAGCATCTAGTTAGTTTAGTTGAAGCACAGATTCAATTCAATTTCACTTTCCAGGTTCCATTGATCCTCTCAACCATCCCTTGAATTTGTGGATGATAAACGGCCCCACAGCGCTGCTTGATTCGCAGCTGCTGCAGAATGCCTCTTGCACTTTTCTAAACAAACACTTAACCATTATTTGAGCTAATCTCTGATGGAATGACAAACGGATGAATCCATTCTCTTACCAAAAAAATTTTACGACTATTTATCCAATATGTATAACCAATATCCTTGTGATGGCGCGACATCCGGCTCCAGTAACACCATTGGTGCCAAAACAGCAAGCTGGCACTTTGATGCTACTTTCGCTGCTTCATCAGCCGCGATATTACCTTTACCAACCATTTTGTTACCTTTACGATTATTTGACACTGTATCACTGCCAATTTTCAATTTTCATGACTGCAATCCGCTCCTTCATTTGGACCTCATGTTGCACTGGACTTCCGTCTGACCTCCTGAACCCTCTCTGCTTCATAACTGCTCCAAACGAAGAGAAAATATCATGAGTCTATGCAGAATCTGTGTATACATTCGTAACCTTACCTTACACCAGTCAACATGCTTCCGTTAGTGCCTTCAGTTCAGCCAACTGTGCCGAACATGGCCGTTCACACTTCTCAGCTTTCACCGTCACAAAGTTCTCCACCTTCCTGTTTCACAACTGCAAAACCTGCATGATTACCCAAATGATCTCACAACATGAACCATGCACAACATAAGTGACATCCGCCTGAACAAGTGGAGTTGCTTCTAAGTCAGGTCTCAGTTTAATGTATCTCACAGCTTCCGACACACGCCCATGTGGCTCTCCTCCAAACTCACGTGAAATGACATCCGCAGATCCCGATGTAGTACACTTCTGTAATCACATCTGGATGTGTCAAAAGATGCACAACCTGCAAACATCCTGTCTGAGTCACAACATACCTACTCTGATTTATTAGTTCTGAAATCTTATGGTTTTTATTGGAGACATATAAGAAAAATGGCTTCTCATAGACTAATGTTGCCCGTTTTGGATGACTTTTGCTAATTTCGTTTCAAATTTTCAAAGGCTAACTTAGCCTCGGTTGTCCTCTCCCGTTGTGCTTTCAACCTTTGATCTTTGGATCTTTCATGATTCCTTCCAGAGGAAGCGCATTTTATTGCATCATCCTCCCAAAAGAAGATCATACTTGTTGTATTTTAATTTTACTTATTTGTTCATTAGTTATTTATTTATTTATTTTGGACATGGCGCTTTTCTTACTCCCTCCAAGTGGGATGGAGAGATATCAGTAATTCCCTATGGGCTAAATAGATACTCTAATTTAGGCTATCAATGCTAAAATTTAAATTAGAAACTTTGTTCCGTTCAAATTTTAGAACTTCGTAATAGTGGCACATTTAAATTTTAAATTCAGAAACTTTGTTTTGTTGTGTCCTAGTAACAGTGACCTATTTAAATTCAAGTTTTAGAAACTTAGTAGTCGTGATACATTTAACTTAAAAACTTTGTTTTGTTTTGTCGGGATGACACACCTGAGGGCGGTTTTTAAACCCTTTTGAGTACGTCCGGTGTAAGTGTACTTCTTACCTCTATATGTCAATGTAAACCAATACTGGGATTCCTCTGCCAGAGGAACGCCTTGGACCTGCCGGGCCACTTGCTCCGCCCCCCAGGGACTGGCCACGGTCCTGCCGAACACTCGGGTTTCTCGGTGCTCTCGGACAGCTGTAAACAAAGTGTCCCCTCTCGCCACAGGCCCAACATGCCCCCGAGGACCTTCGTCCTCCAGGTGCACCTCTTCTTGACCTTTGACAGGGTCGACGATGGACTTGCCCCTGTGATGGCTGTTCAGCGGCCCCCGCTGTCATGGCCTCATTTCGTACCTCTTGCTTCGCTTGCAGTTCTTCTAACTGCAACCGTGCAAGTTCCCTTTGCATATCCTCCTCCTGCTCCTTACGTTTCAGTTCTTTTCTGTATTTGTTTACTGCATGCACCACGTGGTCTCGGAATTGTCCATGTGACATTGAATTCAGCCCCACCACATCCTCCAGCCTCCCCTGAACTGGGGCAGGCAGAGCCTCTTTGATGGAAACTCTGAACAATGTCACCCAAGCTGGGCTCTTCTCGATTTCTCCCTCAGCCTCTTGTCTCCATTTCTTCAATTGTTGTGCAATGTACACAACCGGACTCTCTGTTCCTGACAGTGGCTCCCCCTTTAATGCTTCGAGGTCCACTCCCACAGGAAACTCAGCTCGTAACGCTCTCCAGAGTGCAGCTCGATATGCATTAAAGTCAGTTCCATCAGCTCGGTGGCTTAACATCCAGTCATTCTCACTGTGTCTCAAAATGCCCTCCATGGTAGAAGTTCCCAAACACAGTGCCCACACTGCCTTAATGTGTCCCACAGACAACAGTTTATGCACAGTCTCTTGTTCAAAAGCTCTTATCCATCTACTTGCACCTCTGTGAATGTCCGGCAATCGAGCAACCAGCCCCCCTAGGTCGAGCATCTGCCACGGCACATACTGTCCCTGCGTCATTTCTATCAAACTCGGTGCTGACGCTGTTGGACTCTTATATTCTTCAGAAGATGCCTTTTGAACTGGAGATGCCAGTTCGGGTGATTTTTGGTATTGTGGGAGCTGTCCCCTTGCCTGATCTGAATTACAGACGGCGTCTGGCTCAGGAGCTCCATGACTGCTTGATGTAGCTATTTGTAGTTCTGAACGTTCATGAGATATTTTATGATCTTTTATTTCGGAATCTCCTTGTATGTTTGCTGCTCCCGGCAGTGTTGGAAATAGCTCTGCATTTTCAAAGAAATGTAAAACTTTTAATTCAAGCTCTCTTTTTTCCTGTCTCTTTTTGCTTTTGTCCTTTGGTTTGTAAGCTTTAATCCTTTGTTCCATAATCTTACAGGTAGTTACATTGAAAGTGCCACCTTTTGGCCAGGGTGAGACGTTATTTTTTGTTCGTTTTTCCCATTTTAGAGATATCTTTTTAATATCTTTGGAATGTTCAGGATGTTTGGCGCTGATGATTATTGTTGGTGTTACATCCATTGTTTCACCTAGTTAGTTCCCTTCTATTGTCTTTTGACTTTTTCTTTTTATTTACTTATCTATTTTCTAAATTTTCCTTATTTATTATTCGTATTCCCCTTTTTTTTTTTTTTTTTTTGAAAGTCAATTTAAATTAACTAATTATTTAACTCTAATCAATGCTAATTTAATGCTCGGCTAAATTTAGCTTAGATGCAGCTAATTATTGGATTGGATGTTGTCAATGCTAATGTTAAGGTTAGCCTACGTTAGCTTTGAAAGCTTATGCTCTAGGTTGTTTTTTTTTTTTTTTAAATTAAACCAATGTTAATTCAATGTTAGGCTAATTTAGCTCTTTGACTTCCGGTTTGGAGTTCGGTTACTATTATTGCTAATGTTAATGTTTGCCAACCAATGCCAATTGATGTTAGCTTCCTAGCTGTTGCTAATAAATGCTAACCTATTGCTAATTAAGATTTAAACCAATATTTGCCTTATTGCTATTGCTAATCAATGCTAATTGTCTTTCTGATCAATGCTAATTATGGCTAATGAAATGCTAACAAATGCTACTAATGCTAACCAATGCTAACTATTGCTAATCAATGCTAATTGTATTTCTGATCAATGCTAATTATGGCTAACGAAATGCTAACAAATGCTACTAATGCTAACCAATGCTAACTATTGCTAATCAATGCTACTTATTGCTAATCAATACTAGCTTCCTTGTTGACCAATGCTAATTGAATGCTAATTATGCTATTCAACGCTAGTGATTGCTAATCAATGCTAGTTATTGCTAATCAATACTATTGATTGCTAATCAATGCTAATCAATGCTAAACAATGCTAGTTATTGCTAATCAATACTAATTATTGCTAATCAATACTTGCTGTATTGCTAATGCTACCCAATGTTAATTTATTGCTAATCGAAAGCTCAGTTAATGCTTACTCTGTATGAAGTGACTCAGGCTAAAGGCGTTGCCCCAACTTTTGCTCACATCCGGATGCTTCCGATCCAATCCACACACAATGTCCTCCACCAATCCAGATGATCCAATGTACGTCACAGCTACGTCAATTCTGACCAATGAAATAAAAATATTTTTTGACCAATGAAATCTGAACACGCCTCTAAATCTAACTCCAGTGAAACACGTCTGAGACACGTAACTTCTAACCAATAAAATATGAACACACCTCTAAGCCTGCCTCCAATGAACCACGTGAATTTCTAACCAACCAAATCTGAACACATCATTACATCTGCTTCCTAGACTGTTATTAACTCCTCCCAAGCATAACAATTGAACCAGACATAACAATTGAACCACACCCCAACTCAAAATGGCGTTTGTCACACTTATATTACAAGTTGAGAAAAAGGAGGAAATACAAACTTTCAGCTGGACAGAGAAGAAATACAATTTAACACAGAAATAACAGTTGCACTATTCTTCACCTCGAAATGGCATTTGTTAAGAAAGAGAGAGAAATACAATTTAACACGCTGTGGACAGGGAAACTACAAATCAAAAGATACAGAAACAATGCATAAGCGAAAAACTTTCTTTATCAGGAATGTCACATTCAACCTGACTAGAGACAGCAACCTCTCCTCTAGAATTGTGAAACCCTCATTACTCGACTGATAACAACTCCGCAATTAGCACATTACCTAAAGAAAACTAATAATTATTACAGTTCAACCATAAACTGCCCCTGGAAGACACAAGGAAAGAAAATGTGATCACACACGAACATTTGCAGCAGCAGAGAACTGTCAAGGACAGAGCACCAGCCTCGTGAACGCGCAGCACCCTCTGTCCCCCTGAAAGCCAAAACACATTCACTCGCCTGTTGAGAATAGAACTTTAGAAACTTAACACCAATCACAGCAGTACTCAATAATTCAATAATAACAAGATGCACTCAACGAAAAAGTCATAGCACATTACTGCAACAACTCCTTATCTCCCCAAGTTATTAATGTGGCAACTATAACAATTAAGCAAATTATAACAATGAAGCAAATCTGAGTTTAACTTAAAATGCTACAAATACTCAAAAGTCAAGGGATGATATGAGTCAGAACCTTTTTTCTTTCCTTCTCTTTCTTGATTCACACAAACATCAGATTTCACACACACTCAAGTCAGTCGGTCAAAAGTTTTGTGTCAGTCACCGTTCAAATCTTCACATTTTTAAATTATCAATTTCTTTCATTTAGACTTTTAATTTTTCAGGAGATGTTGGTGTCGGCAATATATGGAATACAAAATGTGTTTTCCCTACAAGCCTTGTGATATGGTCTCTGACCAAAGCAACAGATGCTGACGTGTACTTTACCAGCTTCGCTGTGACCTCTCAATAATAATCTCCTGTGGCCAATTTCATAAACGAATTTGAACTTTCTTCTCAAAATGTCTTTATACTGAGGTCTCGGATAACTCCAAAGAGTTCTAGGCAGATATATAAAATGATATAAACATATATACTTAAAATGTGCTCCTCATAGAACTGGATTTTTTCATTTCAGAGTTTTTTTTGAAAGCCTGATTGATTCAATCGTTGAACTTTAATGTTCGCCAGTCAATCAATTATCAGTATTCGTTTTACTCCTTGACTAGTGAAAATAATTTTCACGTATGTTTAATGCGTCTAGTGTACCCCGTACTCCCGTCAGTGTTCCCCCCCCCATGCATTGAAGGATGGCTGATAGAACGCAAGAGGTACTATTGGTGGTCGCTCAACGGCCTACCCGCTTCTTTACAGCTATTAATTAATCCAGTTTGAATTCATCCGATTCACAATTGGCCGGAGCGCAGCGACTATAGTCCTTCTTAATTACCAACAAAAAAAATACAACAACACAATAGCCCGACCAGCTGCTCACAGCTGTCTGCTTCACAAAACACGTCTCACATAAGCTGCTGTTTACCCAATTTTTATCTCAATTAAAACACTTGGCTCCCCTTGGCCCACAATTTCAACAATTTCAACAGCCCCCCTGCGCAGAGGTAACAATGGAAGAGCTTACCGTGTGCAGGATCCGTCTCTCTCCTGTGTTCTTTTAAATTTGGGGAAGCCGGAAGAAGCCGTCAGCTGTGCTCCACTAACCGAGATCAACTGCGTAATGGTAGGAACAAAATCCCACCTGCCGGCTTGTTACAGCTGATGTCGGTTGTCGGGGCACAGAGGACACGCTCCGCCGGGATCCAGATGCAAACTCTCACGAATTCGGGGTCACCATTATGTTGTGGAGAAATTAGAGTCGAATCCCGCGTTGGTCAGCCGTCCATTGGGGAGTTTATTGAACAAACCGTCACAGCAAAACGTGCATTCGGAATGTACGAAATGTCCGTCGTCTTCCTTCTGTGATCTATCTTTATGCTGGTCCTTATCAAAACAAGCGTACGTGGCACTCTCTGGAGGTGCCTAATGTTAAACAACTCATTCTAACTATCAACAACATTCTGAACCAGTCAACAAGGCCCAGGATGTAACTAGGCCAGAAGTCATGAACATGTCATGACATCCTTCTCCCACAATGGCCGTCGAGAACGGCCTGGAGTTACATTCCAGAGAAGTTGAAGAGCGCACCCCCAAGAGAAGGCGGATACAGAATCCGAAAATCGCGGTAAGAGTAGGTTATTGACTGTGGCTTTAGGCTAAACTCAACTTAATTGTGTCCATCACGTGAAAACCAGTGTGAGTTGCTTTATTTAAAAAAATGTATTTCGTGTTTTCAATTTACAGGAAGCAGCTCGCCGCCTGCATAACTCACGGTGGCATTATAATCCAGGTCAAGGGTAAGAATAAGTGAATGTTCTCCCAATATCTAGTTGAGTTGGACCCAATGTTACGTTACGTCAATGCAGTTTTTTTTTATTAACCATAGGCCTGTTGTTTTTACAGGCTACTGTCACCTCACAATATGGATGTAACGAGTCGCTTGAAGGAGGCGGTGTCAAACAGTCCGAACTTCAGAGAGGCAGACGGGGACACTATCCAGGGTGAGCGGCGCTGGCTTTTACCACGGCTGGCACTGATACTTTTAAGCACTGGTCATTTTATTCATTCCTCTTGTTTGTTTGTTTTTAGCTGCGTGACGGACCTGTGTGCTGTGCTAGAGGCGCGTCTTGAAGCCAACCCGAAATACTCACAGTCTCACCACAGAAGAGTGAAAGAGAGTAAGAACATATACGCTGTCAATATGACTTTCGTTACTTTATAGACAAGTTGTCAATATGCTGTGCATGGATTATTTATTGGTTATTCCAACAGCTCCCAGAAGCCAGCTTCTGATCCAGGATGAGGACGTCTGACAACTCCTGCAGACCCTGCAGGGACCGGAGTAATGCGAAGAATGCGGATTCCAAACGGCGGCGTTTAGGCTTATTGTGTATATTGTAGGCTACAGCAGTGTGTGTGTATATAGTTTTCAATTCTTTATTATCAACATGGTTCTTATTACAATGTAAGCTATGTACATTGTGTGGTGTGGCAATAAAAGCGCTTTAAAAAAAAAAAAAGTTTCCTTTTTCATTTCCTCAATAGATTCACATCATTCATGCCTGCATTAGCCTAGTCATAGTGCAGCTTATAAGAATGACGTGAATATATGAAGTAAACAAACATCCCAGGAATATTAGTAATAATCACAATTATTAATCATAATTGCTGAGTGATATGCCCATATAAAGTATGACTATATTAACCTTATTGGCCAATGGGCGGTCAGCTTTACAGGAGCTTTTTTATGTAATCACGTGCCTTTTTCGTCCAATACCAGCGAGGCCAGTGAGAGCTCCAGGCGCTCTCACAGCGGGGTGCTAATCGCTGGGCCATTAGCACCCCGCTGTGTGAGCGAGTAGGGTTCGTTTCCGATGATTTTCTCGCTCAACAAACTTAAAGTTTGTCTGCCTGCAAGCGCCCAGGTGCGTCCGAAAATTAGGCAAAATCGCGGATGTTCACTGCCGTCCACAGTGACACAAATCCCTCTTTTCATGCAGCGAGACTGTTTTTACATTCATAGAAAACCGCAATACTTGTGAGCGAGGAAGCACATGTGGAGAGCCTCAGTAATTTAAAAAAAAATCTAATTTCTCTTTCTTCTCCTCTTGCATTGGGATGATTTAAATGTCTCATTTCAATAAGAAAAATCTCTTCCTCCCAATATAAACTGGTGCAACAAAGAAAAAGACAATCATGTTTTTGTACATTTGAAAGTGCAAGTGGACCATCTTACTCAACGCCTTGTGCCAGAAGAAAATACTTGAAACTAATGTCTATGTTTAGTTTGAACACAGAGATGAGGTTTGATTATGCCAAAAAAGATGAAGGAGAATCCATTTATTAAGTTTTAGGTGGCATGCGCAGCCTTCTTATATTTTGACTTTCTCAAAGGGTGCAGCTTCTTCAGTTGTTACCTTGTACTGTTAACTATAGGACACAATTAACTCTTCCAGATTCAGATCTTGAAATTAGTTATGTATTTAGCAGGTTTGAGACCAAGTAATACGGATTTGTAAATCAGTGCATTTATGTTCATAGGATTTTATATGAAAATACATGCATGGTTTAATTGTGCTATCTATGGGCCGTATTACAATTGAAGAAAAAATTAAAAATAAGAAGCATGTTTTACTGACAAAAATGAATATATGCTTTAGTTTTAAATGATTCGTTCTTACTTTACATTACGGTCATTTTGCAGACGCTTTTATCCAAAGCGACTTACAATAAGTCTTTTGCCTAAGCGACTTTTGCCTACCGATGTGTGTTTAACATTGGTAGGCAAAAGAACTTCAGGTCACAAGAAATCATAAGTGCATTTCCTTCCAAAACCAAACAGCTAAGAGTATCACTAGTGCCAGAGTAAGTGCAATAAGTTAGGTGCCTAGACAAATGGGGAAAAAGGACCATTTAGAAAACAAATAAGTGCGTAGGAAGTTGGGATTCTTCTAAGTAAATTAAGTGCTTCAGATAATACCTAGTTGAATTAAGACAAAAACATGGAAAAACATTTAAAGTTAAACAAGCAATTTATTGAGTTCACAACTATGTGTGAATTGTCTTATGCAGAATGCAACACTTTTTCTAAAAATCGGCGCATAAATGTGTAAAACCTGCTTCACACGTACAAGTGAAAATCAAAAGATTTCCACGTTTATGTGTGTAAAAGCTTTACGTGTTTTTTGCACATATGACTTTAACATAAATAGAAAATACCTCACCCCTCCCAAGAATCAAGAAGCAAATGTTTTTCTTTCAGATCAAATATGAGCAAAAATTTATTGATTCTCTGAATCGTGAATACATATGATGGAATTTCTAAGTCATTTTCTTTTCCAAGAGAAATATTTTCACATGTCTGTACACAGTTGTACAAAAAGTACATCACAATTTATGTATTCTACGGATTTATTGAAGATTACAGTGTCAAATTTTCATTTGATTTGTTTGTTTTAGTTGTCGTTGTCATCGTTGTTGTTTGTTTGTTCGATGTTGTTTTATACTGTGTTTCTTTGTATATTTTGTTTTAGTTGTCGTCGTTTGTTTGTTCGATGTTGTTTTATATTGTGTTTCCAGGGCCGTTTCTAGCTTTGTGGGGGCCCTAGGCAAGATACAGTTTGGGGGCCCCTAGTTTGTCAAACTACAATGAAGAGATTCCTAACCCTTTAGATGGAACACTAAGATCAATTACACTTTATGAGCAAAACAGGCTAGAGTTTAAATTAAACATCTTAAGTTGAACCACTCAGGCAAGTGAAACTAATAAGAATATATAATATAAAGAAAACAATAAATAAAATATTTTGAGTTTTTTAAAATATTAAACTGTAATGTACAGCGTCCCTTTAAAGATTGTACCCAATTACAAAGTAGATAGTTACTTTATTGATCCCGAAGGAAATTCAAGCATCCAGTAGCAGACATAAAGCAAAAAAAATGTTTATACAATTAAACACTTTAAAAACAATCTAAGAATTTAAAAAACTAGTTTAAAAATCTTAAGTGACAGAGTGAATTAAGACCAAAATGAAATATAAAGTGACCAGTGAAATACAGAAGCGCCATCACTTAAAGCTGTTGTACATCCTGATGGCCAGAGGAACAAAAGAGCTTTTGAAGTTGTCACTTTTAAGAAGTTTCTGCATTTATCTACACATTGTACTAGTTAAAGTATTAAAACTAAGGAAAATGATTCACTGCCACAATATTCTAAAACAAACAGGATGCCTAATATTTGTATATCACTAAACTAACAGTAGAACACTTCTAGAGGCCTATGAATAACACACCAAACTTAGTAAATGAATCCTAAGTAATGCCAAAATCGTGTCAAATACCTGAGAGACGACTTCCACTGAACAATGACAGAGCAGGACAACAACCAGCCTCCCTCCCTGCTAGAATCTGAATAAACCAGAGTCAATCAGTCATTCCCGTGGCAGGACTGACTGTCATTCTCATCTTAATATAAGCAAACTTTCATGAGGCAAACACTGAAGCCGAGTTTATAACGAAATTCCAGCCAGGTACACAACATTTATCCGAGACTAGCTAGCAGGACAAATAAACACAAAAAACGTCCCCCCTCCAGCTATCCAGCCCACATCACCCAACACATGCCTTACCTTTGTCCTCAGGCCGTTTTTCTTCCTCCATTTTTCCGCGACACTACTATAACTTCTTTTTTATGCCATTACGGCGTTTGTCTTGTTAACTTTTCTCGCTTTTTAGGGGAATGATGGGTAGATGTCAATCATTCCCGTCACACCTGTTGGCGGCCTGCTGCGCCACTCAGCGTGTGACAGTGCTGTACTTTACACAAACTCTACACACGGTCGCCAGCATTCGTAGATTTTGTTCGTAACTCCAAACTTTTCGTCAAATCCAATCGCTAACCAAGCCTAGGTTGCTGACGTTAGCTGGCAGCAATATCACTGAACGCTAGGTTAGCGAAACAATTACACCAAAAACACAAATTTACCAGCAAGGGATGCACGAGCGTCATCTCTCCCTTTTCTTTTCTTTCTTTTGTCAGCGCCAGAATCATGTGGCCTTTTACTTGACATTCTAAATCTTCTTCACTGTTAACGGGCATAACTCGGAAAACGTCAGGTAGGAGGATGCTCCACCACCTCCGATGCGGTAACTTTGAAGACTGTACCATTTCAGGAAGGGGGTGAGGGGTGTGGGTGGGGGGGTGGGGGGTGGGGGGTTATAGATAAGGTAAACACATCTAATTTGCCCAAATGGAGTAATAGGGAACACAATAAAGAAAAACAACGTTGGGCCTGTTCATAACTATTTTTTATAATTTCTTTAATGTAATAATATAATAACTATCATGAAATTTTGTTTTAACAACCTTAATTTTGGGGGGCCCCGCCAGGTACTTGGGGCCCTACGCGCTCTGCGTACTCTGCGTATG
Organism: Odontesthes bonariensis; assembly: GCF_027942865.1. Classification (NCBI taxonomy): domain Eukaryota; kingdom Metazoa; phylum Chordata; class Actinopteri; order Atheriniformes; family Atherinopsidae; genus Odontesthes; species Odontesthes bonariensis. The sequence goes on from NC_134508.1 coordinate 35,031,703, forward strand.
CGGAGCGGTGGGCCTGTGTGTTTCTTTGTATGTTTTGTTTTTGTAGCAGTAAGTAAGGAAAGACTTGGTTGGGAGAAATAATGAAAATACATTGTCATGAGAAGACAGACCTGAACGAGCCTCTGTCTCCCATAACTGTATACTAATTACTCCCCCAACTGTTTGTCTCATTTCAGTGCACTCTTTACTGGCCGACTCGGACCTGAGAGACGCGGGTTCTTTGGTGGATTTGGTTTGAATTGGGTCTGGTTTTGCTGCAAATGATCGGCGATATTTGGCAAATGTATTTGCTTGGTTGTCTTCTCAGGCCCCTGTTTCATTGTGCTGTTCTTTTTGAGTGCATTTTTTATCAATCTATAGTGGTCTATGGGCTTCGGAGTCACAAATGTCACTGGTTTGATGTCGATCTGTTTTTGTTTCTGCACCCAGGCTGATATGGGTGGAAATTGCCTATCCTCAGTCGTCATCCCAGGTTTTTGTTCCACAGGTTTACGGAGTCTGATCAAACGAGATGCAAATCTAGTCGAACCTGAGGGACAAGGAGTCAGAGGCGGACGTGGGCTAAACTGGGTTGGTGTTTGCTGCAAATCTTTGATGGGTGGTAAAAGTGCATGGCTGGTTATGTTCTCAGGCCTTTTTTGTACTGTTCTGTTCTGTCTCAGGGCACTTTTTATGGATCTAGTTGAGTCTGTGGGGTGTGGGGTCAGAGGTGGACGTGGTTTGAAGTGGATCTGTTTTTGCTGCACGCAGGCTGTGATGGGTGGTAATGGTCTATCCTCAGTTGTCATCCCAGGTTTTTGTTCCACAGCTTTACGGAGTCTGATCAAACGAGATGCAAATCTAGTCGAACCTGAGGGACAAGGAGTCAGAGGCGGACGTGGGCTGAACTGGGTTGGTGTTTGCTGCAAATCTTTGATGGGTGGTAAAAGTGCATATCTGGGTATGTTCTCAGGCCTTTTTTGTATTGTTCTGTTCTGTCTCAGGGCAATTTTTATGGATCCACTTGAGTCTGTGGGGTGTGGAGTCAGAGGCGGACGTGGGCTGAACTGGGTTGGTGTTTGCTGCAAATCTTTGATGGGTGGTAAAAGTGCATGTCTGGTTATGTTCTCAGCCCTTTTTTGTACTGTTCTGTTCTGTCTCAGGGCAATTTTTATGGATCCAGTTGAGTCTGTTGGGTGTGGGGTCAGAGGTGGACGTGGTTTCTATGTGATGGGCAACTGATCTCTGATGGGTGGTAAATGTATATCTTTTGTTTTCTCAGAACTCTGGTTGACTGGGTTTTTGTTTCTGAGCAAACCATTTGCAGGTCTTCCTGAGACTGGGGGATGCGGGATGGGTGGTAAACGTGCATGCTGGATTGTGTTTCTAGGCCTCTGTTCTACTGCGCTGTTATTTTTGAGTGGTGGCAACCGTATGTTTCCTGATGATTGCTTTGAATACCTGGTGGCAGGCAGAGGTTGTGATGGAGATACTTTATCGATGATCCCTGGTATGGTCTGTGACAAGGGTTGGGCCTTACTGATAAGGATCTGTTGGCACTCTTCTTTGTGCTTTAGTTGTCGAGTGCAATCTTGCCTTCCTGTAACCATCAGACTTTCTATGACTTCAACTTCTTCTATATATCTACTAATCTGGTGAGTAACTTTATTCTGGATCCTAAATCCAGGCACATGTTTATATAGAATGGGTCCCGGGAGTTCATATGGTATTATGTCTATCAAATGTCTAAAAAGGGGATCTCTTCCAACCAATTCTCGAATATCAGTATCACAATCAGTAGATGTTTTGGGAAAGGTTTCTTCCTTTGGGGCGTTGACTTGTTCTTCCTGTTCCTTGTCAATGTTCTCCCTTATTTGACCTTGTGTAGTATTGGACCCCCATTGATCTTTCCCGAAAAGGCCAACAAACTGACCAGTATTTGTCCATTGCTTAATATTCTTCTGCCCTGTAGTGACTATGTTTGCACAAGCATTATCACAAGCAACACAGACCAGCTCAGAACGGCAAGCCTGCCAAGACGCCAACAGTGGAGGTGATTGCAGTGACACACGCCATGGCCCAGTATCTGCTTCTGTTTTGTATCCAAAGTTTTGAATATCCCACAAACAAATCCTTCCAGTGCTGTCACCAGTCACAAGTGTCTTCTCAGATTCATCAGTTATCATGTAGGTAATAACTGCATTGCTTACCACCGCCTTAAACTTTCCTATTTGTCCTCCTTTAGCCTTAACTGACCAGGCACCGATGTAACCACCTGCTGAGATTAGCAGTGTGGCTGTTCCAATATCAACCTCCCTTGTCTTCAAAGATACAACAAAGGGGCGTACATTCTCGTCATTCTCCTCCTCTGTAGGATTAGACTGATCCAGTCTTTTGACTTTCTTTTTAGTTGGTATCACACCTGAGTGACCTGTATCCCTAAATGTCAGGTGTGTTCGGAGGCTCTCTCTTGTTTTTAGATAGTAAACAGCATCTAAAGACAATGTATCCCACATGACAACATTTCCCTCATTAGATGCAGTAATCAAAATTTCCTTGTGGAGTTCCATGGAGCAAATATCATTCAATAAGTGGTGCTCCAAAAATATGTTTTCTCCTCCTTCAATGTCCAGCCTAAAGATGGTCTTGCATTTCTTTGCTGAAACAAATATTTTGCTGTCTTTACAGATAATCTGGGTCACATCTTTTGGCATTTCAACGGGGAGGACTTTGAGCTCCTGCCCGTTACTGAAGTTCCATAGTTTCACTTTCCCATCGGGAGATATTGTGATGACTTGACGTTGGGCTTGATCGAAGGCAATAGCAGTGTGCCCAACAGACTTTTCTGGAGTGACTCTAAACTGCATTGCTGCCTTTCCTGTAAGAACATCCCACACAGTCACAATACCACTCATGCAAACAGAGACAATCTGCTTGTAAATGTTGTGGTATAGCACACTGCACACAGGCATGTTGTGGGACGTTAAAGAATTATGAAAATCATTTGTTCCTCTCCCTAGACATTTGGCTATATCCGAGTTAGCCAGGAACAACTCGTTGTTGTATATGTTGTAATATACAGTGGAAATTGGGGCCTCTTTCATGCCCACAATAAAAATCCTCTGCCGGCAGGTCCAGTCACCGTCGGACCATATACGTACATTTTTATCAGTAGATAAACTGACAAAGACATTCTCTGTTGGATTATAAACTATATTTGTGATGGCTGTTTTATGTCCTTTTAATATCTCTTCGCATGATGATGTTTTGTGGGGGAACCACACCCGCAGAAGGCCATCTTTGCCACCAGTCATTATAAAATGTGACCAAGGGGAATATTCAGCACAGGTAAAGAACTTGTCATGGTCCCTGCATTCAAAGACTTTTTTAGAGATTTTGGGTCTGACAGACTCAGGGCATGTGCTTAAAGTAACAACGGCCATGGATTTAGATGATTCACCACAGATGATGAATGATTCCATACAAGGAAAGTATTGCAAATTTCTGAATGTTTCAGGAAAAATGGGAATCCTGAAAGAAACAAAATCTTTGGAAACAGTCTTTAGGAGGGATGAAGTGTATGCAACTGGATAGTGCCCCAGGGTTTTTTTCTCAAACATGTTTTTGCAAAAGAGCCCATTTTCACACACATCGTAGGAAATGAATACGGATAAAAATCCTTCTGAATCTCCAAAGGAAAACATACCTTTTTTCTCACTGTGGCTGTAGTTAATGGTTTGGATTCTTTTGTCTTCATCCACAATTAAGCAGAATGAAATTCTCAATAATTCTGGGATTTTGTTACATTCATAGAATAGCAGTTCTCTGTCAGATGTTGCGACAGCCAGCTTCTCGA
>NC_134508.1:35035737-35120349 GCF_027942865.1 Odontesthes bonariensis
CTGATCTCTCCTTATATGCAGTGGCATTTCCCCCACCTCTACCTGTATAGCATTAACAGGAGTCGACTTCATTGCTCCACAACGCGTTCTTACGGCTTTATGCTGAATAACATCCAGTTTTGCCAGGAGCGTCTTAGATGCAGATCTGTAAGCCACACGACACATCCATAGTCAAATACAGACCTAATAAGGCTGATGTATATCGTTCTCAAGGCTGATCTGTTTGCTCCCCAGTCCACCCCTTTCAGACAGCGCATGGCATTCAGTACCTTTTTACATTTCTCAATCATTTTTTGCATGCGAACAGACCAAGTTAATCTCTTATCTAACCACAGGCCTAGATATTTAAAACAGTTTACTCTCTCTAGTTCTGCGCCTGATAACTTCAGCTTCAAACCCATGGGAATGTTCTTTCTAGTAAAAAACAAGGTTTTAGTTTTGTCAATAAACATTCTAAATCCCCATTCAAGGGCCCACGCTTGGACATGGTCTACTGCCTGCTGCATTTTACGCACAATGAAATCCACATTTCTGCCCCTTATCCACATTGCACCATCATCTGCAAACAAAGCAACATGGACAGATTCCTGCACCTCTTTAAAGACATCATTAATCATGATCAGGAACAATATCGGGCTGATAATGCTTCCTTGCGGAGTGCCGTTTTCCACTGTATATTCACTGCTGAACTCTTCATTAATTTTGACCGTGATACTCCTGCCTGATAGGAAATCCTTGACCCACTGAAACATTCTACCCTTGATACCCATTTGCCTGAGTTTAATTAGGAGTCCCTCTCTCCAGACCATACCATAGGCCTTCTCTATATCAAAGAATACTGTCAGTACTGTCTCCTTATCAACTTGGGCTTTCCTTATTGAGTCTTCTAAGGCCACTACTGGGTCCATGGTGCCCCTTCTCTGCCTAAATCCACTCTGGTAGCTGTACAAAATATTTCTCGTTTCTAACCAGTAAACCAACCTATCATTCACCATTCTTGCCATTATTTTACCCAGCTGTGAGGTCAGCGCTATAGGTCTATAGTTTGATGGCATCTTTACATCTTTCCCAGGCTTCCTAATAGGGATTATTACAGGGATTATTATTACAGTCAATTTCTCCAACATAATGTAGCATATCTCATCCCTTCCTGGGGTGGACCTACCCACTTTCTTTAACGCCCTATTCAATTCACTCAGGTTAAAGGGCGTATTTAGAGCATTCTGCTGCCCCATCTCCTCCTCTAACATATGCCTGTAGCTATCTATTGTGATTTCTCTTCCTCTTGCCTCACTGGGAGTAAGATTCCCTGAGCTGTGTACCTGTACAAGTGTTTTAGCAATGGCCTCTGCCTTATCCTTACTGCCTATAATAACTCTGTCCTCTACCTTCATTATTGGATATTCCAGCTCTCTCCTAATGCCTCTCATTTTTTTAATCATTCCCCATACATCCCCTATTGGGGTAGTTCTGTCTAAAGTTTCACAAAATGCTTTCCAGTACTCCCTCTTAGATTTTTTTTAACTTTAGACCTCACTACCACTTGACACTGCTTGTAATTTATCAAATTCTCAAAGTTCAATGTTTTCTTTAAAATTCTAAACGCTTTGTTGCGCTCTTTGATAGCCTTCCTGCACTCTTTGGACCACCATGGCACTATCTTTCTTGCCCTACCTGTAGGGGTGGGCGGGATGCACGGTATCATACCTTATGCGCTATTTTTCACCAACGGTAGAGATTTTTTTGCCATACCTTATACCGCAATAGCTCATGAGTCCTGTAGATGGCAGTAATGCAAAGTTTTGAACATCCGCTTGGATATGCCGTGCGACAGTAATCGCAAGACAAGGTAACACGAGTAATTTGTTTTACCACCTGCGGGCTAACCATGCTCCGGAATATGAAACGAGTCAAAGCCGGTGTTCTGTCGATTTCTCCTACTTGTCGAGATTTGCTACTTTGTGGTTTTGCGCATGCGCTGAGCCGATTTTCTAAGTTTCGTTTTCACGCCCATAATGTTTTGCTACCCTGCGTCTCAGCTGGTGTGTAACGGTAACATCCTCAAAATCCTGATTATTTTCTCTTTTGGAAGACATGGAAAGTAATAAAACACTCATCGTATTAACAAGCAGTTTAACATGCACAAATGGGGTGTCTGAAACATGACGCATATTTGAGCATGTTGAATAAGTGGAAGAGGCCATTGCTAAAACACTTGTACAGGTACACAGCTCAGGGAATCTTACTCCCAGTGAGGCAAGAGGAAGAGAAATCACAATAGATAGCTACAGGCATATGTTAGAGGAGGAGATGGGGCAGCAGAATGCTCTAAATACGCCCTTTAACCTGAGTGAATTGAATAGGGCGTTAAAGAAAGTGGGTAGGTCCACCCCAGGAAGGGATGAGATATGCTACATTATGTTGGAGAAATTGACTGTAATAATAATCCCTGTAATAATCCCTATTAGGAAGCCTGGGAAAGATGTAAAGATGCCATCAAACTATAGACCTATAGCGCTGACCTCACAGCTGGGTAAAATAATGGCAAGAATGGTGAATGATAGGTTGGTTTACTGGTTAGAAACGAGAAATATTTTGTACAGCTACCAGAGTGGATTTAGGCAGAGAAGGGGCACCATGGACCCAGTAGTGGCCTTAGAAGACTCAATAAGGAAAGCCCAAGTTGATAAGGAGACAGTACTGACAGTATTCTTTGATATAGAGAAGGCCTATGGTATGGTCTGGAGAGAGGGACTCCTAATTAAACTCAGGCAAATGGGTATCAAGGGTAGAATGTTTCAGTGGGTCAAGGATTTCCTATCAGGCAGGAGTATCACGGTCAAAATTAATGAAGAGTTCAGCAGTGAATATACAGTGGAAAACGGCACTCCGCAAGGAAGCATTATCAGCCCGATATTGTTCCTGATCATGATTAATGATGTCTTTAAAGAGGTGCAGGAATCTGTCCATGTTGCTTTGTTTGCAGATGATGGTGCAATGTGGATAAGGGGCAGAAATGTGGATTTCATTGTGCGTAAAATGCAGCAGGCAGTAGACCATGTCCAAGCGTGGGCCCTTGAATGGGGATTTAGAATGTTTATTGACAAAACTAAAACCTTGTTTTTTACTAGAAAGAACATTCCCATGGGTTTGAAGCTGAAGTTATCAGGCGCAGAACTAGAGAGAGTAAACTGTTTTAAATATCTAGGCCTGTGGTTAGATAAGAGATTAACTTGGTCTGTTCGCATGCAAAAAATGATTGAGAAATGTAAAAAGGTACTGAATGCCATGCGCTGTCTGAAAGGGGTGGACTGGGGAGCAAACAGGTCAGCCTTGAGAACGATATACATCAGCCTTATTAGGTCTGTATTTGACTATGGATGTGTCGTGTGGCTTACAGATCTGCATCTAAGACGCTCCTGGCAAAACTGGATGTTATTCAGCATAAAGCCGTAAGAACGCGTTGTGGAGCAATGAAGTCGACTCCTGTTAATGCTATACAGGTAGAGGTGGGGGAAATGCCACTGCATATAAGGAGAGATCAGCTGGCCTTAGTCTATTGGGCTAACCTCAGAGGGCAAAGGGAAGGCCACAGCAGTCTATCTGTGTGAACTCACTGCCAGGAGAAAGATAAACCAGGTAGAAGCTTTGGGTGGGTGGTTCCTCAAAAGGCAGAGGCCTGCAGGCACTTACTCTGTGTGCAGCTGTCACATATTCAGTTGTAGCACCATGGCTGTTAAAGGAACCTGTAATAGATTTAGCACTTCTAGAGTTGAAGAAGCAAGAGGAGTTCAGCAAAGAAATGGTTGAGTGCCATATCAGAGCTCAGTACAAGGATAAACTTGTGTGTTTTACAGACGCTTCAAAGTCACCTGACGGGAAAGTGGGTGTGGCATTTGTAGTACCAGAGCTTAAGATGTGCAAAAAAGAAAGGCTAAACAATGATCTTGCTGTATACACCGCAGAACTAGTAGCCATCCTCGCTGCTTTGACCTGGATAGAGGGGAATAGACCAAGGAATGTGTGAGTATGAGTGCTAATTGCCTCAGATTCTGCTTCTGCCCTGATGAGTATTCAGAGTACCATGTCGGAGTCCAGACAGGATATTGTTTTAGAAATTGCACAGATGGTAAATGGACTCATAAACTCAGGCACCGATATCAGCTTCCTATGGGTACCAGCACACGTTGGCTTACGAGGGAACGAGTTGGCGGATAAGTACGCAAAGAAAGCATGTGTGACCCCTGAGGTTACCTTAGAAGTAGCTTATAGCAAGTCAGAGATAAAGTCACTTGTCAAGACAAAGTCCAGGGAGATCTGGCAGAGTGAGTGGAGTGGTGCAGCTACTGGGAGAAAGTACTTTGCCATCCAAGGGGTGGTTGGTCATGCTAGACCAACAGCAAGACCCACCAAAGAGGAGGACATCATATCTAGGATGAGGTTTGGGCGTTCTGGTCTGAACAGTACGCTATTTGTTTTTAAAAAGCATGTTGATGGAAAGTGTAGTGTATGTGGTGCTACTGAGACCGTGGAGCATGTAATAGAGCAACGTGTCAGGTTTGACCAGGAGAGGCAGCACCTCATCCTAGGACTAGAGTCAGAAAGTGTGCAATTAAACATTAAAACAATACTACAGAAGAACTCAAGTGAGATGTGCTTTAAGTACCTTTTTCACTATCTAGAAGCCACATGACTGATTAGAAGGATATAATACCTTTTTTTAATTATTTATTTATTCTTATTTTTTTATATTTAGCTGAGATAGTTTTCGCCCAGACTCACACTCCATTTCAATAGGTGGCGGTAATGCTTCCAAAAGTTGTTTGCCAACCGCCAACAAAATAGAAGAAGAAGAAGAAGGGCGAGGTGAGACCATAGACATCATATATGATCTCCATGGTAAGAAAAGAGCTGCTGGAGCCACCGGAGCTTTTACTTACTCACTGGCTCATTAACGTCCTTGTGATAAGTGGTAAGCCCTCAAAGCAAACTAATGTAATATTTTTATCACTTAAGTAGTTGATCAATGGCTCCATAGATGAGTCTCACATACATAGTCAACAAGTAATTCACCTAATCTGCAGAAAAAACGTTTATTTGTTTTTTGGACAACATTAAAAAGTAATACAGTTGTTTATTATTTGATGTCACAGAGCAGAGCAACCCCACGTAAGATCCAGTGGTCTGGTGACTGGACAGTAGGTAGCACCACTGCTGTGATGTAATTGAGGTCTGTGCGCCTTGGTTTCTTGTAGATGGGGCAGGCGTACAGCTTCGGATCCACAGGAGCATTGGATTTGATGGCAAACATGTGGATGACAGGCATGGGTGTGAAGAGTACTTTGGGTGAGGACTCGATGAGAGTGATGTTCTTTCTGTTCCAACCAGCCCCTTCCAGGAACAAACCATAGACATAAACCCCTTCCTGTAGAGGAAAGGCATTCAATAACAAAATAGCACACGGTTAAATTCCTTTCACATTTCCAGTGAGCAGAAAACACCCACTCACCGTTGGCGAGGCTGTGATCTCCTCCATTGACTTCTTCAGGACATTGTTGTTCAGTGTGACTGTGTCCAGAGCCCAGCCTTTGTTCGCCCTGGTTACTTCTTGTCTCATGGCTGTTAAAAAACCTGCAAACATTCAAGTAAACATTAGGTCTAATAACGTGTAACTTTAGCTGCTGGAAGTCTTTAAGACGTGTCAGCTCCATCATGCTCAAAACTTCAAGGTCTTAACCAGTAATGCAGCCAACTCAGTGTTTGACATTGTAAAAGGCCTCATTCCATCAAAACCACAAACTCACCCTGAGGGTTAAAGAAACCCGTCATCCAAAACGCTTTGGGCCTTCCTTGAAACACCCAACTGTAGAACTGTTTGTTTCTCTGGATAAGCTCGGTGTACCAAAAGCCCAGAGTGGAAGACTCCCAGGAGATCTTCCTCCACAGGCTGGGCACACGAGCGTCAAAAATATTGTCCAGAGCATCACGAAGGTTCTAGGAACAAAGTACATACCAGGAGTTCGAAAGCATTTTAAAGCCTCCTGAAAATCTAATCTAACTCTAACAGACAATCGTTGATGAAAAAACTGAGTAACAAACATACAGAGAAGTGCGTATCTTAAGAAGCAAATATAAAGCGATGTGCTGAGGAATCAGAAATCTTACATCACTCATTATTATTGTGCCATCAATGGCCAGCTTCAGGTCAGTCAGACTCGAGCGCACCACAGAGATGATCCTTTGCATTCGATCCACTTCCTGACGTAGGAAGATGTTCATTGGGTTAAGAGCTCCCATTGTCAACAGTCTGGCTCTGACCTGAACCCATCAAAGTTACAGAGTTTAGATTAAGAGAACGTGTACATTGGCCTGTAAAAAGCCTAATGATCCTACCAACTGACCTCATGTGGAATGTAATTAGCGGGCAGTTTGTCCAACATGTCCTCTGCCATTTTGTGGACGATGGACTCCCGAGTCTCTCCAGATCCCCCTCCACTTTCCTTGGGCTGAATATTTGTGATTGTGTCTAACACCTCAGCAGATGTGTTTGTCTGGTATCTGGTCAACATTCATTATAGAAGAGAAATGCAATAACCTCAAGAAAACCTAAGTATAGTAAATACAACAAGACCGCTTTTAAAGCTGCAGTCGGCAGGTTTTCAAAATTCCGAGTCTAAAGTCGGAAAATTCAAACTGATACACTCTCAGGTCCCTCCCCCAACCTCTAACAAGCTCCGAATCGCCCCCCAAACCCCTCCCCCTCTGTGGACGAGGTTGTGCACGTGAGTTCACACCAGTGTGAGCGCACACAAGCTGGGGCAGACTCACGCTCAGCAGCGTGTGCACAAGCTGTGATGGACAGGTAGGATTCCTCCGCCCTAACTTGATTGGTTAAAAACAGCCGGGAGCGCTCGGTTTTTGCAAGCATGATTACAGGCTTCAGAGGGAGCTACAGATTTCGTTATTTTTCCTAAACAGCCTATTTAATATTCTCCTTCCAGAATCCCATGACAGTTCAAGCTAATATGACTAAAAAAAAGTTGCCGGCCGCAGCTTTAATGCCTCATCATGACGACACTCTCCTTACGTGATATCAGCATTAGCGTGCAGCCCCAGTGCTTGGGGTGAATCCTCAGTGGGTAAACTCTGAATGTTATCCATGTACTCTTCTATTGTCTTACACACCGCAATTTTGTAGCCCGTGTAAAAGCAAAATGTTGGGTCAAACATCTTCTTACTGAACCACACCTGTAATTAAGAACATTGAGCTTCACGTGTCGTATCAAATGTAATACAATGCAACATAAAACACCGGGAGTTGTAACACACGAATCAACAAAAAAACTGGGATTATTACACGAGCAAAACACTTCAACAGGCGTTTGTCATAGTCATCTGTGACCCTTCCTCCATATTGCACCTCAGCGAGCATGTATCGCAAGGTTATCCATGACACATCCTGTGGGGGGGGACACAAAGTAGTGAGTGAGGGAGGGAGGATGACATACAAATATTAAACCAGGGCTGCAAAACGCTCACCTTCTTGGGGCCGCAATCATCCAAGTGTCTTTCAACAAATTCAACACTTGCAGAGAAATCGGCCGAATTGAACTCGTAAGGTATGTTCCAACCTAAGGGTCCAAATTTACGTCGTTCCTTACAAAGCCAAAAAAAAAGAAAAGGTTACCATGTAAAATCAGAAAATCCCTGTGTTATTATGACGAACAGCCTTCCTTCTACTGGAGGAAAAAAGTCACAGACACGAGTTGATTTGTGCTACACTGGAAAATACAAACCACTCAAACTTCAAAAGGCTATAAAATAAACTAAAGCCAACACATTCTCAATATGGTAATGAGGTGGAAAATTTGCCTAATGCATTATTAAAATGGCACAAATGATTTCATTATCAATTATGAAATTAATAAGAAAAAAAAGGCTACCAAATTAAGTAGTGCCATTGTCAAGGTTACGGTACTTCTAAATATGGTTAGTTCACTCTGTTTCTCATATAACCTGTGCCAGGAGCAAAGCATGTATTCTTTTTTAATATTTCCTTTAAATAAAGTTCCACTATGACACGCGTGAACTTAGAATGCGCAGTACCTGCACAGCAGTGTGTAAAAAGGCCACACCGTACAGCAAAGGCTTCCACATGGGCAGGTTGCTGACTTCCAACTGGTTCTGTGAAATTCCTGCAAATGTTCGTTTCAAACCAGCACGTATTCCCTGGGGGGGGTCGTTGGTGAACTTGATGGAAGACTTAAAAGGTAAAGAGTGAGAGACAGTCTGTGCGTGTACAAAAACTTTTAACACCTTCCTTTTTATGACGATGTTGTCAAGTCTCACCTGTAGGAGTGTGATGGAGAACAGATCGTGTGGCTCTGTGGTGATCCACACCCTGAACGTGTCATGCATGCTCTCTGTAACTGTGATAGTTTCTAGCAGCTCATCCATAAACTGCAACCCCAGGTGACAGTTCTGCAGAAGGACCCAACCTCCCTGTACACATCCAGACACAAAAGCCACGGATCAGGTCAAACAGTCAGCCATTGCTGTTGAAAGCAAGAAGCAACACTCTAGCTTGCACATCAGGACAATCCAATACACTCCCACATGAAAGCATTCACCAGATGCCGTCACCTGCTGGAAGCTGCTTTACTTTGTGAACTTTCTATGAAACCATTTGCTTGTCCACATGCACGAGAGCCACTCCTGAGCCTTGTGGTCATATACGTTCGTTCCAACAACACAGTCAGCATTTATGATTACCGCCCTATGAGGGGTGCTTTCACAAATGCAGTTTGCATCTAGGCTTATAAATGGTATGTAATGTTTTAATACTGCCAGCTGGCATTTCTAAGCCCTGGCTGCAATGCTATTTATAAACTCTGATTTCCATTACAAATCCCACTCAGACATGGTCAATTCTGTGTGTATGGCCATTTGCAAACCACAACTGGCAATATTAACACTATCTAAAACATCAGATGAAAAATGACATCATTAGCTTTTCGATGCTATATCGATTTTACGTCTAAATGTTCCCCTTGCTCAGTATTCATTTATTTATCTTTTTAATGGCGGTCAAACTGTTAGCTGGTCTCAGAGTTCACAGGTTCCCTCCAGACCCTGAATTGAGGGGTTCTTGGTCAAAGAACTGGTACCAATCCTGGAACTGCCTCAGTTGGAAAGGCTTAACTCATGCATTATACTTCTTCAGTAACTTCTAAAAGCACCTCTGTCATTGATGTCTTGACCAGCTTCCTTGCATGCACCTCTTGTCCTTGTCCCATAGATATTGCTCTGCATTCTGTAAACCGAAACAGTGGGAGTATTTACATAGACATGAACATATAGAGTGCATTTAAATAGTGCTTTCCCCCCTGGTCTAATCCACCACTCAGGACTTTGCAGTACAAGCCACAGGCCTTTAACTATACTGTACATACAAAACATAATTATCTTTCTAACACAACATAACACACACACTTACACAAGGATGAAACATTACGGGGAATTAAGGGCCACGGATCAAACCACAGACCTTTCAATTAGTGGAATTTTAACAGCCACAATCAAATGAATTTATGCTCAGGAAAACAAATACATGAGCTGGATTGCCCAGTGAACACCCAAGGTGCCACTGCAAAGAGCACACAGCAACCAACATCCAGGATACAGTTGGTTACCACGGTCACAGGGACATCAATCACAAAATTTGGGTTTCATACCGTTCTAACTGAATCAAAAGTAGATAGCGTCGCAAGTTGGGAACTGGTCTGAATGTAAACACAATCAGACGTCAGGAGATTTTGGCATTACATCTTCAGCAGAAAATAAAAAAGTTCAGTAAAATAAAATAAAAAATGGGGCAGGACAGGGCAAACTCACCGAGATTAAGTTTCTTGGCAAGTGCTTCGATTTGTTCGGTGGGATCTGAGCCCATAGAAAGGAAGCAAATGAGGGGGGTGCGAGGATCACTTTCCTGCCAGGTGCTGTGAAGGTTCAAGAGGACAGGCTCAACGAATCTCATGCCCAAAGAGTCTCCCACATACTTTCTGGCCTGAGACAAGGTGCGATCAGGGCACCAAGACCTGTGAGAAAAAAAGCTTGTGAGGTGATTGCATTTTATAATATGGTGTATTCAAACATGTAATCAACATTCAAGTAGGAGGACCCAACCTTATCAGCAAAAGCTTATGGAAAACATCAAGAGAGTTGTATCCATCTGGAGTGACGCCTTCCTCTGGGGCATCAAGATTGAGCCATGCTTTCCAGTTTTTCCCATTTTGGGACACCTACAAACCATGTCAATACCAAAACTGATGCCACTACAAGCAGATGAAGAATTCAGATGTCCAGATCATTCGTGGATCTATGGCTTACCTGGTTTATAATGTTAGTGAACTGTGGCAGCTTGCTGAGTTCTACCAAGTTCAGCCACACCATATCCAGGATCCAGCTGAATGGCTTTGATGGACAGGTCTTCAGGTCAAGAGCTGCGCCACCTATTGTTTCATCAATTATGTTCAGAGATGTCAAGTCCAAAAGGCAATTCAACTTTTCCTGGGAATGATGCACACCTTACCTTTAATAAGAATCTGAAATTTGTTGTGTTGTATTCTGTTATTCTGTAAGTCAATCTTGAGGGCCAGCAGGAGTGTGAAGATGAACTTGTGGTTTTCATAAAGGCTTCTGACTGTGTATCGGAAAACCTCAAACGTCAGATATTCAATAATATTTGCAATCCGCTTCTGAGTTTTGGAGGCCTTCTCAGACCTGCAAAAGCGCATTAATTAAAAACAAAAAATCAGCATAAAAAAACGAGGGAGGCAAAGACACAGAGAACAAAGCATATTTGAAGATTACGACCACACCACAGCGTGGTTAAAGAAACATCTTTGTCAACCTATTGTTCTTTCCAGACAAATTTGTTGGTCATTAGAGGAAGTAATGGTTGGAATAGTTTCCGAGCTTTAATCTCAAACATCTTATGATAAGACTGTGCAGACATACTTCTTAAATCACGATAAAGCCATACCTTGCGAGTGACAGATCAAAGATTTTGAGGAACTGACCCAAGGAGGTCTGGTACATGATATTGACCATGCTCATCTCCGTGATGAGGAAGTACAATGTGCTTCCTCGAGAGGCAACTGGATGGTATTCTTCTTGAGCGACATTGATCTTTACTTCTGCTTCAGCTGCAACACTGAGCTTTGCACTAACTTCCGCAGCAGTTTGCTTAGTCGTGGTCAGAATGCCAATCATGGAGTCATCATCAACCAAAGAACCTTTAACCAGACAAACAGACACACTTTCACTTTAGGAAAAAGAACAGGTATGACTGGAGAAACTGGCATTAGTCTACAACAGTAACTATAGGACCTTTAGTGCTGCTGAGTTTGTACAGCAAATTGTCTTCCAACTCCTGCATCTTTCTTTTATTAGCAGTTACATCCTCAATTAGTTTCAATCTTTCTGCTTCTAGCTCCTGTTGAGATGAGTGGAAAAAAACCAAGAGCCAGTCAATATCATATTCTTACACTGGAAAAACAGTTATCTAAAACAATCACAGATAAAGTTATATTTTTAAACCAAATGGGGAAAGCAAGCTGCGTTTCTGGAACAAATGACACACTCACGTATTTTTCTTTGAGGATGACTCGGCCGAGCAGCTGGTTCTCCAGGCCCTTCATGTTTACAGTGAAATCAATAATGGATGTTTTTGCGCTGACCTCTGGAGTGTATGCTGGATTAGGCAGTTTGGTAGTTATATAGAGCTGGAACCCATCCATTACGTTTACCTCTTTGTCTCCTACTTTGACCTATAAAAAAACATTGAAGACAATTTTAAGAGTGTACACATTTTAAAGTTGTATTGGTAAATTTGAATGGACATGAAGGTTAAAAATACCTTGAAACTGGTCCCAGATTTGATAAAGTTTTTCTCGAGCACGTTGTCCAGGGCAGGGTCGAGCTCCTCAAATATATCCTCAATGAGCATTGGGCGTCCCATGGAAATACAATCTTCCAAATGTGTGCGAAAGAATTTGTGGTTGAGGGACGTGACCTGAACATGAAATCAGTTTACTTCTACGACATGCTTTACTTAAGCGTGTAATTAGGGTAAAAATGACACAAGTGAAAATCATTTGGCTATATACTTGAAGTTCGTTGGCCTCTTCCTTTTTCTTAATCCAAGCTTTTCCCTGAGTCTGTGGATCGATGAGGAGGGGATATCTTGTTGCTTTTGTGACGATGATGCCATTCTGAACTGACAAGTCATCTCCCGGGAGTCCCTGAAGGTTCCACTCACTTATCTTAAATATTAAAAATGATAGTCAATGGTTCAAATGATTTTTTTTTACTTTTCACAGGACTAGTATCAAATAAAAATAGGCTGGCATTGTTCTCACATTGGGAGCATCCACCAGGGCAGAAATGATGTTGAGATTTTCTGTAAAAGGGATTTTGTGCTTCCGGAGCTCCGCCTCCCAGATGTCCTTCAACAACATATCACGGAAACTCTGGTTGAATGGACCGCAGTACGACAAGAAGCCGGTGAGCTGGAGTACGTCACCCACAAGTCTGAAAACAAAGGCAGAAGCAGCTGGACTCATATAAAAGCCATTATCAAAACCTTTTAAATCTGTCCTTGAAGAACCAATCCTTAATTCTAGTAATGAACCTCTTTAAAGACTAACCCCCCTTGGAATATAACATTTTGATATTCAATTGCATTTCCTTTGTAACCTGCCTGTTTATTTGTGACTTAAATTCTTTGCGTTGCTCGATCCAGCGAGCTTTCTCTCCACTAAGTCCGTCAATAAGTGCAGATGCAGCCTGCATTTTATTCCTACACATCTCAGCATCATCCACCAATTCCTGAAAGACAAGACGCCTGTGTCAGCTACAATCTCTAGATTTAAGTCAACGCAGTCGTGACATTTTTCAAAAGGGTGCGTCACACCTGTTTCTCTTTCATTGCAGCGTCGCATTTGGCCTTGACTTTGTCAAACTCTGCTTGCTTTTCAGCCAGCTGAGTCTCTGCCGCGCACAGCTCGTTATTAGCCACAGTTAGACGGTTCTCTTGAATGGCAAGGTTGGCCTGGAAACAAACAATGCAGTTATACTGTAGCATAAAAAGGCTTTGAGCTAAAAATGAGGTTTAATCACCTATTTACCTAAAATGGATTCAAACAGGCTGAGAATAGAGAGTTTTAAATGGCATTATTGGAGAAGAATAGCCGCCTACGACAAATCTAAAATGAAAAAGAAAAAAAAAAAAAACAGTCGCCAACATGATGAACTTTAACTTTACCTTGAGTGGCAACACTTCTTTGTTGATGGCAAAGAATGAGGCCATAGCACGAGTCCATGCGAGCAGACCAGCTACACTACCACACACTTTCTTGGCATTTTCCATGGTGTAATCCTCCATGTCAAAGTAAGGCTGCAGTAGTTCCACAGTTTCCTCGTTAATGCTGTCCTTTGGGAACTGCTGGAGGCTTGTCAAGAAACCAGAGCCACTCATAAGCTGAAAAGGACAAAACAAATGAATTCATGCAAATGCCATTTGTGAGGAAGAACACGCCGCTCAGTTTTGCACTCAGAGCAGAATTATCCAGCTGCCATCTTTTCATCCCCATCCATCTTCAACTTTAAATCGTGCTGCATTCGCTTTAACCCAAAAGCCAGATGTCAAGACTAATTTGTTCTTGCTTTTTGTTTAGTTAAGTTTACTTAAGAAATCAATTTGATAATAATCCAACTTCTTACAGGCCTTCTTTCATTTCATGAGCTTTCAGGCTACCTACTGTACCTTCTCACATATTAATGCACTTTAAGGGTTTTTAGGTGTGAATTGTGTCCAAATTTACATTTGCATGGAAGCATCAAAGCTGTAGAACAAATCTCAAAAAAGGCACACCCTGCAGAAGAGAGGAGCAGAGTTGAGTCCGCTGGCTCACTCCACCTCCTAAAACTAATACTGAAAAAAAGGCCTGCAAATGTGGGCTTGAAAAGAGCTGCTGTGTTATATCTCTGTAGTATTTCAACCAAACATGACACATTTAAGACCTCAGGGCACAATGTGTCTCCTTTAATATATGAGTGGAATTCATATATTTATCATTTGCAACAACTGAATTTTTAGAAAAAGGAAATTTGTTACCTTCAGTGCTTCTGACCATGATGGTTGAAGACAGCTTCGTTCTGGATCACATGTAACAGGGTCTAACTTTTTGTTAAATAAAATCAGACAGCAGTCCATGATCCTCATGACCAGGTGTGGAGGCTTGGCCAATTTTCTCACTGTGGCAATGTCAGCTGGCTTGATGGTCTGTGGAGTTTTTAAGTATATCATGTAACATATCGTAGAATGCACGGTGTAAATATCTTCAAATAAGTCAGAGATATCTCACATTCAGTGCAGCTGTAGCTTCTTCTAAAGCTGGCCTGGCAGCCTCCAGCTTTTCCTCAGCTATAGCTTTCTCATACTCTATTCCATCCACAATTTTCTGGGCTCTGTCCTTCACAACTTGGACCTCATTCTTCACAATGGTTGCAGCTTTAGCACTGACTGTCACCTCTGCCAGCACCTTGGTGAATGCAAAAATAAACATCTCATGCCTTCAAATGCATCATACGCGTGCGTCCATGGTGTTGACCTTTCAAACAGCTTTTCAGAAATGACAAAACCTCTGTCAGCTATTCACATCAAACCAGAAGCTAATTTCCACAATGAACCTATGAATAAACTGATTCTGCTACCTCACTATGTACAGAACTCAAATTGTTCTTAATTTTATGGTTTTACATTACTGTGGAAGTACTGATTGGAGGAAAGTTGCTCATAAACATCCATCCATCATCAATCTTATCTGCAGGTCACAGGAGCTTGGACGTATCTGATTTACCTTGTCAGCTTTGGCAGATGCAATAGCGAGCTCTTTTTCCTTTACTTCAAGATCTTTTGATAATTGAGCCACCGACTTACTGGCCTCCATCAGTTTGTCCAACCCTGGAAATCAGTAACATCTGGTGTAATCTTTTACAGGAGTAGACCATACAAAATCCTCCATAAAGTACACAATCTTTATAAAGACACAACTGCCTTCCTGTTCAAATTCCTTACCAACATTCATGCGCTCTGCCAAAGTGTTGATATAGTTGTGCTTTTCGGCATATAATGTTTTGTAACCATTTATAAAAGAAAGGTAAGATTTAGGGGTGACGTGAGCTCGTCTTCGAAACCTGAGAGATGAACAACATACAGCGTTAGGACTGTGTTTGATAGCGTATGTTTCTGAACAAATTAGATTTGTGTAAATGTGATACCTTTCAAAGTAACTTTCACATGTTTCAGATACTTTGTGATGATAAGTTCCCATGGTGGTCATCAATGAAGTCTTCACATCAGCTGGACAAACCATGTGAAACTTAGATAAGAAATAGGTGGACACAGCAACCAGAGCCTCATTGGGCCAAGGGGTGAACCAGTCCATTGTGCAGCCGGAAATCAAGCCCGGAAACTTCAGACATCTGGAGCGAAACTTCTGCCCCACCTTTAAACAAGAGTAGAGTAAAACTCCAATGAAAAGGTTCATTTATGGAGGTAGTTATGGGTGTAAGTGTATATATAATGTCACTGTTGAGCATCTAAACATGCTGTGAATAAAAAGAGATTTGGAATAAAAGTAGCAAAAGTTTGGGCGGTTGCTTTTGGGTATAAACAGAAAATATACAAAGTTTCAACTTACCGGTGAGAAGCACAGAACAACGTGTAAATTCTTCCTAAACCGAGATATAAAGTAGTCATAAAGATTGTCAAAAGTTGGTGGAATTCGAGGAAACTCCTTTTTCATAACTGGGATCAGGTTCTGGGTGATCTCTTGCATCTCATCTTTTGCAAAAAGATTGGAGACCTGAAACGATTACAACATGGTCAGGACCAGCGAAGCTTTTCCTTTGAGACGTTACATTCTGCCCCACCTCTTTGTTTCAGTCATACAGGACCAATTCCAGTCCGTTTCAATTAGACTGAAGATTCCAGTGTTCAGTTACACAATCAGCAGATATTCAGATACGCCTTTATACCTTTATGAGATCTCACCTCTCCAGAAGAGAGAATATTGTTGAGGTACTCGAGGAAAGCCTCATCCTTGATTTCGTTGTCTGTAAAGACGAAGGTGATGCCTTTGCCCTCAGCCCCCGCTGTGTTATACAACAGTTTCAGGTCATCCATGAAATTACTCATGTTGTATGTTCTAAGTAAGGAAAAATAAACACCACATAATTGGAAAGAAGGCCCAGCATTTCACTTTCAGTGCAAATGCAACTACAAACAGCTCATGGCTTCATAGGACACTCATTCTTGTATTTTAAAGGTAGGGTAGGAGATCCTGGATTTTGGGTCCAGCGAAGCTGCATTTTGAAAATACACAGGTAAAAAGTCCCAACCCTTTTCTTCACTTTCCCCCCGAAGGCACGCCTCTAGAGTACATGAACGCGCACGAGCAAGAAGGTGCACGAGCGCTGTTCTGACAGCAAGCATCGATTGTTGCCGTATTTAGTATTTAGTATTTAGTTTATGCTAACTATACGTTTAATAATGCTAGGTGCTAGCCAAGCTGGCTCTAGTTTAGCTTCCTGCCAAGCTTCTAGACGTATAATTCGTTCACGGAGCAGGGTACGCGCACAGGGGGGGGGGGGGGGGGGGGGGGGGGAAGCAGATTGCAGGTGATAGACGGCATCAGAATCCAATCATTGTGAACGGTCCGTTCACAATGATTGCATACTGTTTTTCCTAGATTGTACGTTCTAGAGGCCACTAAAAAATTTCATATTTGTGTCAAAACTTTTAATTAATTGGTTGCAATGGGGGTGTGAAGAGTATTTCAAGCAATATGTAAAAAAATGTTCCAGAAAAAGATCCCCTACCCCGCCTTTAATAGGTACGTTTATCGAATTGAACTTTTTATTTGTTTCCTACTTTTAAGGATAAAATTAATTGCAGTTAATTAGAGCTGATCTTAGTACTGTATTCATGTGCTTGACCAATCACCCGAGACCCTGGAAGAACGTCTATAGTAGGAGCTCACAGTTTATAGAACTCCTTCTGTGGCGTCTTTAATTTCTACTTTGGAGCGGGAGCTTTCCCAGCATAACGGAGACATGAAGGTGACGTGATAGGTCCAGATGAGGTAAGTGTACAGTGACTGGTTGAAGGTATGAACACACCACTGGAACCACTACTATCAAAGGGAAGTAAAAAAAACTAAAACAAACAAACCTATTTAAAACATTGCCTATAAGCAATATATAATAAGAAATTATTGTATTATTATTATTTTTTTGAAACAGAGGAATGGACTTAAAGTGACACCTAGGGCCGACTGAGACAGGTTTGCAGGTTATATCACTTGAATGCAAGCAGAAAAAAAGCCCCTGATGGTTCATTGTCCTTTGGGGAGCGCCTCTAACCCTCAGAGAGCCCCAAGAACAGTTTGATCAGTGTGATTAAAGTCCCTACAAACAGAGCTCTCACAACTATGACTCATCTCACTTGGTTAATGTGATCTGGAAGATGCTGTATCCAGCTATGTATGAGGCCAGGCGCGTCAGACTCTGTTTTCCTGATCCTCCCACTCCCACAAGCAGGGCATTTCCATTGTCAGTGCGAATGATTCGTGAGACCTAAAGAGGAGCAAATCTAAAAAGAATCAGTATTATATCTAGCCTAGTCTACAAGAAATGCATCAGCTATACTCGCTTCAGGTGTCACCTTGACAAGATGAGTCATTGCGTCTTTGAAGAAAACCAGATCCAGGGTGGAGCCCCTTACTACCTCATTGTGCTGAGCTTGATACATCACAAGCTTATCTGACAAGAACTGAAAATCTGGCACCTGAAACAAGTTGTTCATACAGATTATGGTGACAGTTTCCTCCATCAACTTACTACCATGAAACTATCAAGCGCTGATGTACGAATTCAGATTTCACACCAGTTCATAGATCTTAGGGGCATCAAAACAGGCATCATCGTCTTCCTCTCCAGTTGGCTCAGGTGCATCTCGGAGGAAGTCCACAAAATACGGCTCAGAATGAAGCTCTTGAACGAGGTTTGGGTCAACGTGCTCTTGGATGACACGACATACAGCCTTCTCAAACCAATCTCTGTCCTCAGAGCAAATAAACCTGCAACAAAGCAAAGTCTTAGAGTAATGCTTTCTTCCAACTTTTTGTTTTTTAACTTAAAAAAGGATTTTACCTGTCTGCTATCACCCTTGTACATTCACACTTGAAAAGAGCCAATAGGGTGGAGATGTCACCACACTCCTCTGCCTTAACGTTTAACATTCCCTGCCAGATCCTGGACAAGTCCCTCAAATTGAAAATGTAGTGGAACTTTGATGGTGTTGGAAGCATTTTGACCTTCAATGTGGTGTCATAAAACAAGTTAACAAACTTATCAATACCATATACCTATAATCAATTCCTATTATAAACTTCTCATCATATTCCAGGTAAGTACCTTTGTCCACTGCCAAACGATCCTCCCAGCAGACACTAGACATTTAACCATTGCTGATATGCTTGGCTGGAATGCCCTGCATTCATGGAAATATCCAGAGCCAATCACACCTGCACAAAAAGAACATGAAGAAACCGTTAACTGTAAAATGAAAACTACAGTAATGGAAGCAGAACAAATGGGATTATTTTAGACCAACCTACCAAAGATCTTATCAATGGAGGTGTTGGCTGGCAGAGTGCAGTTGAAGACTGTAAAGTGTCTCTTCAGTCTTTGTGGGATGTCATTTCTACCCCCACCAGGGTGGATCATGGCAGCCAGAATCTGTGCATCCTCAATCGTGGTGAAATCTCCTGGTTTATCCAGATTGTACATGCCAGTCATTTCCATCATCTGGCGGACTATCTCATTTGTGATCTGGTTGGATAGCCACATAAAGTAACTCATCAGATTAAAGCGACAGATAGACAGACAGATGTTCATTAAAAAAAAAAAAGAAAGCAACACCTGATCTCCCCATTCGTTGACAATAGGCATATTTATGTCATCGATGAAGATGGTCATCCTGCGTCCTCCTGGGGGTCCATAGGTGCTGCCAATCCTTTTCTCAATGTAACTTTCCACTGATCGCTGTGTACGAAGAAAGTTTTTGCAAACATGAACCAATGTAGGACTGTAAAAATTCAAGCACAAAAAGCATTTTAAAATATCTTTTACCTGATACATCAAGGGCTCTGTGGCAGATGAGAAGTTCAGTGATTTGAACAGATCCGTCTCAGGATCGTATTTCTTTGCATAGCCTTTGATCATCACTGTCTTCGCTGTCCCTTGTTCACCAATAAGCAGTACGGCCTGTACATATAAAACATTTAGAGTTTAGACAAAAAGTAACATATTTTTAAGTATAAACATTATCTAAATATTCTTTTAAAAACCACAAGATCACCTTGTGTTGTTTGGCAATAGTCTCCAGCAAGAAAGAGGTTCTTGTGTTATCCACATTTGGAACAAGAATGGAGGTGTAGTCAGGCACATGGTCAGTTGGATAGACATATTCCTCCACAAGATTGTTCCAGTGACACCATTCACCTAAAACAAAAGTCGCCATTCTTTTTAGTCACATATAAACCCATTCTCATCCCATCGTTGTCAAAGCTGGCGATGTGCTGAACGTATGCACAATGGGTCCTTTCATGTCTGTGCTGTGGCGCACCACTCGAGGCAGTATCAGACATCTAAAGCAAATATTTCTAATACATCTTATTTCACAACAATTAACAACGTATAACTGATACTAAAGATTACTCTCAGGTGGGTATATGCAGTGCGAAGGGGTCTTAACAAAATCTCCGAATCTGATGCCTCTGGAATGAGACCAGATTCTGTAAACCCTGTTGAGGGTAGCAGGAGGCTGAAGCCTTTAACAGCTGCTATTGGTTAAGAAGGCAGGGACGCTAGAGCGTCCAACACAAGACTAATACAGAGACGGACAATCAGACACTCGCAACTACAGTGTAAGCCATGCAGATACAGGGAGGGCACACAAACCCCGCAATAATACCCTTTTTGCTGTGAAGTGCTAACTTAACCACCATGCCACCACATTCAAATGCTTGTTCACTTTAAACTATACAAAAAAAAACATCAAATTGATGCTCTTTTACGTGTCAAATAACTGTACCGTTTGTGTTGACCATGTACTCAAATATAGTCTCTCCCGGCTTGGTTTGAGGCACATCAATTTCGCTTTCATGACCTCTCATGAAGACCTCCAGCTTGTCTCTGTCCTCTAATTCTAAAAGAGCTCCCAGACTCCACATCAGGCAAAAGACAAAGAGGCGCTCAAGGTGCTTGCTTCCAGCAAAGCCCTCTGTCTCCTTGGTTGGGAGGAGGCCCTCCAGCAGATTGACGGACTGAAGAAGGAACATAGTCAAACAATTCAGGCTTCGAGGCATCATCTGATTCTGTTTTTATTCTCAGTCTTTTTTTTTTTTTAAATACACACCTGTATTATGTAGTTACACTCCAAAAGCTCCATTTTGGGTTTAAGGTTTTGCCTCATATACATGTAAACATCCTCAAATGTCTTTTCATATAAACCGATGATGCTCTCTGCCTCTCTAGCAGGGCGCTTCTTGGCCCATCCCTGCAATACAAAAGCCAAGTTCTATCTAAGCACTGCTTACAAAGCATTGTTCTTTTTCAGGAAAAAAAAAGTCTTCAACACTTAGATATCACAAAAGTACCTGGAGGATGGGTAGCCAGCTGAGAGCTGAGGAGCTTATAAAAACCATTCCCACACGGGACACAGTAGCAGGGGAGGCATTATCCATGTTGTGCACCTCAAACACCAACTTGCAGGATGGTGACATGACGATGCGGTCACCATTAGCCAGGGTCAGTGTTTTGTTATCATCCAGGACTGAGTTGAGGTTCTCGATCCATATTGCATCAACGGGACCATCCAGCACAATCCAGATGACTTCCCCTGAAGAGTAAACCCGTCGAAGCAATTAAATGTTTGAGTTCTCCGGCAGCCTCTGGCACTTTGTCAGTCACTAATGAGCCGCTGTCCCACTACTGGATCAAAAGTGGGCGAGCCAGTGTGTGCCAAGGACAACAGCATCTCCACTGTCATTCCCAGAACTTAAAAGGGGCCTGTTTTGGGGTCCCGTAGGAACAGGAGCCTGGGATTTGCCCCAGCTGCTACCCTCGGACCAGACAAGGCTAAGTGTAGTTCCGTATGCGGTGGTGTCAATCTGAAAGGTGGGATTACATGTCAGGGACGAGGTGCTTACGACCAAGGCACCATTTTGTTTTGTTGTGTTTTGGTTACAACGCACTGTGCAGTAAACCATACTGGCTGTCTCATGTGACGTCTCATATTTTAGCTCTAAATATGCATGAACTGGCATCTATAGCTTAAGAAAAGTGCTCAGCTTCTGAGCTGACATTTTCATTGTCTTGTTGAAGCTGGGCAGTAATATCGTGCAGATGCAGTATTTAGCATCACATTAAAATTGCAACAACCTTTATATTGTGTTATACTGAATGTAATATGATAAAAATGTCTAAAGTACAATACTATGTATTGCTTAGATATTATTTAATACAATACCGTTTTCATTTGGACAGTTTTATATTTTTTCTTAGGATCTCATCTGTATTAATCACAAGCACTTTCTTAGCTTAGATGTTGACAAAATGTTGGAATTACCCTTCTTAGCTTTGAGTGACCTCCGCCACAGTGTGGAAAAGATTCCATCAGTCCAATCATTAGTTGCTGCATCCAGACGACCAAACATCTGCGGAGCAGTGATTGCTTTGGGGTTCATGCGCATCTCTCTGTGTGGGGTTCCACATTCACTCAGTGATCTCATAAGAACGTTGATAACCGAGGTCTTCCCGGCCCCACTTGGGCCTAAAGTCATCAGCCCATGGCGCACTCGAGAAGACTCATAAAGCTGACCCAGACAGCAACAGTGATATACCAGTAAGAAAAGTACTTTCCAAAAGCTAACTTTATAATAATTATGCTAAACAACAATTTTAAGGCACCTGAACAAGCTTGAGGTTCCACGGTGGGTGGTTAACGAGACCGGCAAGCTCAACTTGATTAGCAACAGCAGCTTGAAGTTCAGTATATGTGCTGTTGTCCTGCTGGATACCAGGGAACAGGTCATTGATAAGACTAAGGAAGAGGGGCTCATCCTCATCCACCTGAAACACACAGATGGATTTTTTTATTCACAGCACTGTATCCAGTGTACAGAGTATACTTTCACACCCACAATTCAATACAATTCAATATATCACAGCTGTTGGTAAGAACTAAGTTTGTGTGATACCAGTTTGGACAGATTCATGTCACGAAGCACTCTCATGACAGTGCTGGACTCAGTGTCATCAGGTCGAGCTCTTTTACACGCCCCAAGTGTTCTCAACACAGACAGGATGTTCCTTAGTCCAAAGTCATAGTGGACCTGTCAAATAGCAGAGGTTATATGTCAGTAGTTCAATAACCAAACAAAATAGGACTTATGAAATGCTAACAAGATTCTCACCTGTTTTGTGAGTTGCTCCTCACAAAGTTTGTAAAGAACAAAGAATTTCTGTGCTAAGTTAACATTCTCATTGAATCCACAACTGGCTAGTTTGACTCTCATTATAATCTGTCGGAGACAAAAGTGTAGAGGGATGTGTTAGGACCACAGCAAAAAGAAAAACGTTTCTCTCCACAGAAAGAAGCCTTGACCCACCTGCCTGTCTGGCACCATCATGGACACTGTCCTGAACTGCACTTTTAGATTTTCAGGAAGTTCCTGACGGCCTGCATATCCTGGATTCTAGATACAGAGGCATGACATATCTTTGTATATACTGTATATCTAATGTTTTCCATCTAGTTTCAAGGAGTTTCTTTTAATAGGACTGTGTGTTTCCATGTCTTACCATGGTGATAAACACGCCGAACTCTGGATTCAAGTTCACGCAGTCTCCGTCCGTAAAAATGAAAGTGCTTCTGTGTTTCTTTCGTGATGTCAGAACAATTGAGATCTGCTGAGCAGCAACGGAAAGCACTGGCAGGTCGATTCTGTTGAACTCATCGAAGCAGCCCCAGGACCCTGACTGTGCAAGGCCTGGAAAATAAAAACACAATAGGACATCACATAAATGAAACTGTACACCACTGCTCGATGACTTGTTTCATTGCCTAATGTACCTTTATATATCCTGCCGAGTCCTCTGAAGTCCATTTGGTCCGAGCAGTTGAAGACCACAACGTACTTGCCAAGGCAACGACCCATGTCTTTGGTGGTTTCAGTCTTACCGGTGCCGGCTGGCCCAGCAGGAGCTCCTCCCATACTCATGCCCAGAGCCTGGGCCAGTGTGATATAACACCTTTGTAGAAAAAAAAAACTGTTCTTGAATGCAACATAGGAATTAAAACCTACAAGCAAAGTTGACTTATTACAGCAAGTTGCTTATAAAAATCAATTTTCTCTTTTCTTGCCTGTCAGTCAGAGGGGTGATGACCAGCCGATCAGTACAGCCTAAGAACTCGTTCTGATAGATGAAGTCGACATTAGTTATGGATACAATGACTTTGTCCAGATCCTCCTTGAAGTAAAATCTGCTCTGCTTCAGCCATTCAAAGTCGCTGATACATTTCACACGCTTCTTTACCTGCAAACAAAGCGGAGCTTAACTCAAGTGTTTTACAGAAAGAAAAGAACAGACATTTACTGAAGAAAAAAACCTTACCAGGTCATTAAAAATGTCACTCTGGTGCACATGAATTGTGACAAGTGTTTCATATTTGACTCTGTCGAATTTGCTCAGGTCACAGGTGGTTTGTTTAATGAGCATGCTGAGTAGGTTGTGAAACCTCTTTTTCGTAAGAGGCATGATCTCCTTCTTATCGGCAGCGATTCTTAGGGCCTCTTCAGAATCTCTTGTCCAAAGCATCTGGATTCCTAACAAGCCCACCTTAAAACAGACAAGGCAGAATAAAATGAATCTTGGGAACTCTATGAATATAGAAATCAATTATGATACCATCGTATCTCTCAAAACTACGGAAGCCCAGAGCGGACGTGGTACGTATAAACTTTTTTTTTGATGGTTTTCTCCAGATAACGAGATAATTATCTCGTTATCTGGAGAAAACGATTATTGTTTTCTGGAAATGATCGAAAACCATCAAACAAAAGTTTATACGTACCACGTCCGCTCTGGGCTTCCGTACAAAACTCCAAAGATATTCACACTTGTTATTTAAAAAACTTTTTTCCACAAAGGAGGAAAGTTGTGTCATAGATTTAGTACAAGACTGAAGCTGTGGAGAAAATCTATAACAAAAGCAAATATCACACAGTACAACCTGCTGGAGGTGCAAGCCATGGCGACCTGATAGATACTGGCTTGCATTAGAAATCAACCTGCTAAATGTATTTCCAAGCGGCCACAATGTTGTCTACTCACCTGTGCTTGATATTTGTCAAGGAAAGTGAGAAGGTCAAAGTCTTCATCGTTTATCTCTAGATCTGAAGCTCTGATGATGGAGTGTAAGGAGGCTTGCTGTTGCAGCAACAGCTCTCCAAGCCAGAGCTCCACAGCTCCCTGCGCCATGACACATTTGTCCAGCTGAAAGCAGAAATACACGTTTATCAAACTGCAATTATCAAAGATTTCTAAAAACCGAAGAATTGATACACCCAAGCAATGTTACAGATTAAACTACCAAAGATTAGAAATCTTTTTTTTTTTTTTTCCATTTACACGAACTGTAAAAGGGATTTACAGCCCCAATTTCAATATAGTCGGGACACTCTGTTGAAATTAGGTCAAAGAAAACATAAAATGTTGAAAGTGAGACATTTTACTGTTTAATGAAATATTTTGAACTTGATGGTAGCAAAATGTCTCAAATAAGTTGGGAAGGGATCTGCAATAGGCTGGAAAAGCAAGTGCTACTAAAAGGAAACAGCTGGAGGAACGTGTAGCAGCTGGATATGACTGGGTATTGGAAAAGCCCCTTAAAGTAGCAGGGAGCAGGGGCTCAGCAACCTGCAAAAAAACTATGTCAACAAATGTTGGAGCAATTTCAGAACACTGTTCCTCAAAGTAACACAATATTTCATTGTCTACTGCAGTGTTTTTCAAACCTGGTCCTCGGGGACCACTGCCCCGCATGTTTTAGAGGTTTCCTGCTCCAACACACCTGATTGAAATGATCAGCTCGTTATCAGGCAACTGCAGAGCTTGTACTGGTCTACAGTACAAAATATCATTCAAAGATTGATAGAATCTATCTATGTAGAATCTCTGTCGTCGTTGGGCCCTCAGGCAGCTCTGTATTACAAACTTTTTACAATAATTTTGTCATGGAAATCACTACATGTGCTCAGGAACACTTCCAGAAACCACTGTCTGTGAGAACAGCTTGCCTTGCCATGCACAAATGCAAGTAAGAAGCTCTATCATGCAAAGAAGAAACCTATGTGAATGCCATCCAGAAACGCTGCCATCTTCTCTGGACCATGGTTCATTTAGAGTGAACTGAGGAAAAGTGTAGAATTGTTTTGTCATTAGACAAATCAAAATTTAAAATTCTTTTTAGAAATCACAGACGCTGCGTCCTCCGGACAAAGAAGGAGTGGGACCATCCATGAGATTTGTAAATCACTGCATTCCGTTTTTAATTATACATTAAACAGTGGTCAAACCTTTTAGGAATTGGGGCTGTACAATGGAATATTTTTACATGTTGAGAAAACCAAAATGAATCAGTTAAACTCTTTAAAAGCACACGACATACCGGTAATTTCTCCCCTTCCTGTGAGAGAACGGCCAAAATCTTGTTATATTTCGTTGGATGAAACTCTGCTTCGTTGACATTGTCAAACACTCCAAGGAGATGAGACTGAAACACAATTGTATCAAAATTGACTTTTGTCAAGTGATAAAATGTCAACTTGAAAGTTATCCAAGTAAAACTTAAAGAGGTCATAGTGATTATTTGAATTTTCATTTTAAGACATCATGCAAACATTCAGATGTATGGCTGTAATTTATATTAATTACTTAACTGAATATATAAATAAATGAATTTAAAAATGATATATATCTATATATAGGTATATGTATATCCATATATTCATAGTGACAACAATGTTCAAACTCATTCTAACCTGAATTGTATGAGAGTCGCTGGCTTGTCCAAGGATTTCCAAAAGAGATGGATCGGATACAAAGAAGAATCTTGGAAAAAGGAGCCTCTTCTTCTCAAGGTAACTGTTAAATTAGAAATACGTAACATCAACACCCACTGCACTGGTATAACAACAATCTATTTAATTCTGCACATCTTATTTTTTGAGTCAATCTAAAGTATTTGGACTAATGTTGTTCGTAAAGAATTACCCTGCAAGAGATTTCTGACAGAGCTCTAGCTGTTTCTGAAGCTCGGGTAGGTGATGCCCTAACATTGGGTCACCCACACAGCAGTCCACCACTTTTGGCACCTTCTGAGCACGCTGCATGACCTTAATCCAGGACTTGTCGATATCTTGAAAGCGTTTTGCCTCCTGTAATAGAAAAAAAAAGGGCAGTTTGAATTTTACTTAAGGAAGCATTCTAAGGTGTAGTTTTCCCCAGGATAGAAAGCATGAACTGCACCTGTGGGAGGTCTTTGGCGATGTCACCCCCAACAAACACAGCTTCCAAGTAGATCCACAAGTTTTGCACAATAACCCACTGTTCAATGACTTCCGATGATGTTGAAAGATTGGAGAGCCAATCCTGGATCTCTGTTTTGTAGTATGCACTGTACCTGTACAAAGCAGATAAGGACACAAGCTACTTAAAACTTTAAAGGTGTTGTAAAATGCTGTTGGTAAATGTCAAATCTGTTAAGAACAAGATAAGTTTATTTCTACTTCTTCCTCTTTAACTAAGTGCGTACATTCACTTTAGTTTAACAGACTTTCATTATATTGTTCCGGAGTTCAAGGCTCCTTAGGAACTGATTTAATCAGTGGAATGTAAATCTGAAGCTGTTGTTAACTTGTATTACCTGTTGCTTAGCAGTGAGCCCAGTACCATCAAGCTATCCTCCAGGATGGTAAGAATCTCTGCTGTCTCTGCCCCCTTCAGCATTAGTTCTCCTCTATCCTTGAATGTCATCAAACTAAGGGTCTGACCAGACCACAAGTCTTTTACCTGTGACAATTTGGCCTCAATATCCTTCTCTTTTACAGCAGATATGGAGATGTCCTATGAATGAAGAAAGCCAGGCTAAGGAGGTTAGACACATACAAAAAGAAGAAATATTGTTGCTAGAACTGTGGAATTAAATGTATTCAAACTTCCAGCGAACCTCAATATCATCCTTGTACTTCAGCAAAGGGGCTTCCATGATGTTCTTCAGCATAAAGGTTTTGGACTCCACCTCAAATTGGTGTCCAGTTAAGTCTCCAATCCGGTCCCAGTGTCTCCGCATCATGGATTTGTTTGCCATCAATTCCAGCAGCGGGCACGACTCATTGAAATCATCAATGGTCCTCTTTAGGTCAAGGAAGGCTTGCCAGTCCTTTAGTGCTTTGGGCAGCTTCCGGCACCTACAAATAGAGATGATAAACAATATATCTATCACAGGAATACAAAAGAAATCAAAAATACAATGCTGGCACAAAGCAGGTTGTAATGGCTCAGAAATACTCCACCTATTCTGAAATTCCACAAGTTCTGCATTGATCTTTTCAATGTCCACGTCTGTCCACAGGATTTTATAGTACCCACTGATCTTACTCATCACTGTATCATACAGGCCGTAGAGTTTCCGAAGCAGCTCAAGCTCTTTTCTAAAAAAAAAAAAGGAAAAATCCTTAAAAGATATTACAATCTTTGTTAGTTAATATTAATGGAATTTTCATTGATGGCTCTGATAGAAAGCTTTGTCAGGATAGTAACAAACTTCTTCTGGTGTAGAAAGTTATTCTCCGTAACAGGTAAGCCGAGAAGTTGCTCCCCAGAAGTATATGTGGTGAAATTTCTCCACAGTTCATCAAATCTAGCCTGAGTAAAAAGAACATTTTTTGGCAATAAAATTAGATTCAGCAAACGAGAAGAAAACTGCCATGTTTATAAAACCAAAACCAAAATTCAAATTAAATGTAATTTCACATTTTTGTACTGCTGTTTCATGTAGTTTGTAGTCTTTTGATTTGAATTTCTTTTCAATTTGTCTTTATAAGTCTCTATCAAAATAGATAATCTTCCACTCAAAATAAAGCTAAAGGCTTTTCTTCTTCTTCCTCACATGTTTTAAGCGTAAAACATTAACTGGAATATAGAACGGTGAGAGTGAGCAGTAATGGTACCTGAAAGGCTTGCAGCTGCCTGCTGGCTACTTGTGGAGGAATTCCTTCAACCATTGGGCCTTCCTGAAATGCAGGATCATATGAGCTGATAAGAACGTCTACATTTTTCCAAACACCCATAGAAACAAGGTCATTCACAGATTACTTACAGAGTCGTATTCTTCCTTAAAAGAGTAAACATCCTTCTCGAAAACAGCAACACATTCCACAAGGTTTCGTTTGAACTTGGGCTGCATGCAAACCAGCTCATCTTGCACTGATCTCTGAGAAAATCCGAGTTCAAAATTCATTATCGAAGCTTTGTTACAGAGGAACACATCATGAAAAAAATCATTTAAAGAAAAAAGCCTGAATGTCTTGATAGTACTAACAGCTTTAGACTGAAGTTGTGTGAAGAGATGCCTCAGATTGTACACTCCTTCTGCTTCTCTTTTGGTCACTTCTGCTTCATTTTTGGTCAATATTTCAAAGGCTTCCTGTAAACAACATTATTTCATGTTTCTTATCAGTCTGCAATGTTTGCAACTGTAAAGGTCAAAGAGGGAGCTCTGCTTAAGGTACTGTATATGTCTAAAAAAATGAATGACCGTCCTAGTCATACCTCAA
This sequence comes from Odontesthes bonariensis, assembly GCF_027942865.1. Lineage (NCBI taxonomy): Eukaryota > Metazoa > Chordata > Actinopteri > Atheriniformes > Atherinopsidae > Odontesthes > Odontesthes bonariensis. The sequence goes on from NC_134508.1 coordinate 35,064,771, forward strand.
TAGAAATTAATGTCATATCAGTCTGAATTTCAGCATCTCGAAGCTTTGACAGGGTGCCCATGGCATGACGCACATCTTCCAGATTAGAAACAGAATGCGATACTTGTACAAGGTATTTGTTGATGTGTAAACTGATGTTAATCATTTTCTTCTTGTAATCCTCCTTCAAGTATCTGCAGATCAGTTTCTTCCAGGCTTTGGTCTCAGCCATCAATGCCTTCTTTAATAAACCTAAAAAAAGGAAAGAGAAAGAATTTCCCATGTAAAGCTTGAATCACTCCTTTAAAACACCAAATTAAAAAAAAAAACTAGCAAAGGCTAACATGTGACGGTACAACCAATATCATGGGTTTTCCAATCAGCATTTACCCTGAAAAAGATTGTACACCCTCCTTCAGTTTTAAGGTTTAACAGATCATAATGGATAAATCCTCTGATCCTTACCAGGCCGTAGATACAGTGCCTTGTGAAAGTATTCGGCCCCCTTGAACATTTCAACCTTTTGCCACATTTCAGGCTTCAAACATAAAGATATAACATTTTATTTTTTTGTGAAGAATCAACAACAAGTGGGACACAATCGTGAAGTGGAATGAAATTTATTGGATGTGTCAAACTTTTTTAACAAATAAATAACTGAAAAGTGGGGCGTGCAATATTATTCGGCCCCTTTACTTTCAGTGCAGCAAACTCAGGCCACAGTTACACATAGCCGGGTATTTAGAGAAACGAATATTTCCCCCCCTCCGTTTTCAATAATAACATCGTGCACACAACATCGTTTTCAAAAAACTTGTCATTTACATCAACCCGCATAAAAGCGCGAATAAAGCCATGCAAGCCAATCAAAATCCTCAGAATCGAGGACTTTCCTCATGTGAAGGAGGAGGTAACGCGAGCAAATATCACAACAAAACTGAAGGCAATAAGAGGGAAATATAGACAGTCAGTGGATACTGGACGCAGGAGAGCCACGGAAAAGTGATGCTCCTCTATTTTGAACTGTGCGAGCAGGTTTGGGGTGGCAAATGCAATAAGGCCAGAATCGTTTGCACAAACGTAAAAATTAGTAGAACTTTAACATCATCCATGATAATCCTGATCAGTAGCCAAACAAACTGTAAACATAAGGCGCTCGCATGACGTTAAGCATTTTCTGGCGCATAATGTGACGTTTAAGAACCTAGAACGCCGTTTCTCCCAGTTGACACGGCAACACATAACCGGCGTTATCAGACATCTCCACTTTGGCCGGAGGTTTTAGAAATAATCGTTTTCTGTGATAAAAACGGGGTTTTGGTGTAAATGAGAGGCCAAACCGCAGGAAAATATCTGCGTCTTCCTATTGTGTAAACGGGGCCTCTCTCCAGAAGTTCAGTGAGGATCTCTGAATGATCCAATGTTGTCCCAAATGACTGATGATGATAAACAGAATCCACCTGTGTGTAATCAAGTCTCCGTAGAAATGCAGCTGCTCTGTGATAGTCTCAGGGTTCTGTTCAAAGCGCAGAGAGCATCATGAACAACAAGGAACACACCAGGCAGGTCCGAGATACTGTTGTGGAGAAGTTTAAAGCCGGATTTGGATACAAAAAGTAGGGATGGCCGGTGAAGCCTCATGAAGCTTCCACAGAGTTCATCTGATTGTGCCAGGAAATGAACCAAAGTTTCGGGGCTTTGAAACCACACAGAACAGTGGAATCTGGTGGTGCACCGCAAGTATCATCTGCTTCAACCAGCCTCATTGTCCTTGTTATACTTTAATATGTACAAAATAAAAAGCGTAAAAGAAAGAAAATTGTGATTTTATATGACAAGTGCTTGTGTTACATTGAAAGTGGCTAGTAGTTCTACTAGAACTACTAGCCACCGTACCTTGAAACCTTTATCTTCCACAATAGAAAATGGTTGCACATCCATAACAATCATATCCACCCACACAGAATCAAGCTTTTGCTTCCTTGACACTACAAAAATAAAATTCTGCATATCAAGAAAATAAACGCAGGGCAAACTTGTAAAATGCTGGATTCAAACTCATAACCTTTGGATGCAAAAGCCACTAAGCTAATCACTGAGCTATCAGTTAAGTGACTGCGTCAACCCACCATCTACATGATGTCTAGTTAAAGACATCATCCATAGCTAAGAATAATAGTACACTTTAGTTGTTTTAAATAATTCAGAAACACTTTGCGTAATTAACACACCTTTCTGTCAGAACACAGACAGAGAGGCGTTTGGTACACGGGACACAGCTGTGTAATAATGGCCGCAAGCGCTTTGTTTGTGATATGTGCTAAATAAACAAGTCCAAAATGAATGTATTGTCCTACATAACTTAGATTCTTAAATGTGCTGCCCCCTTATTTTAAGAAGAGAACTATATTAGCATGCATACCCATAATAATAATAAAGCTTATATTTACACTTGAAAAACAAAAACTAGCAAACATCTTACATCACACAATAGTATATTGTACAATAGTAGGGGTGGGCAGTATGGCCTAAAATGTATACCCCGGTAAAATTTGAGCCACTGACGGTATACGGTATATACCGCGGTATGGTACTTTTGTATATAAATTACAACAGAACAGTTTCTCAGTGGTTACCATAGCACCAAATAAACACTTTCAATCAGGATTTTTGCAGCAATATTAAATTAAATTTATTGTGCAAAACAGAAAACACAGGAAATATAAAAAATATATACGTTATATTTATATTTAAAAAACAAGAAAAGGTACATTTCCTCGAATAAACTCTGTGAGAGAAAAGCCGCTGCCTCTTGGATAACGGAACTTTCATAGGCGCCTTCCACTTATTCAACATGCTCAAATATGCGTCATGTTTCAGACACCCCATTTGTGCATGTTAAACTGCTTGTTAATACGATGAGTGTTTTATTACTTTCCATGTCTTCCAAAAGAGAAAATAATCAGGATTTTGAGGATGTTACCGTTACACACCAGCTGAGACGCAGGGTAGCAAAACATTATGGGCGTGAAAACGAAACTTAGAAAATCGGCTCGGCGCATGCGCAAAACCACAAAGTAGCAAATCTCGACAAGTAGGAGAAATCGACAGAACACCGGCTTTGACTCGTTTCATATTCCGGAGCATGGTTACCCCGCAGGTGGTAAAACAAATTACTCGTGTTACCTTGTCTTGCAATTACTGTCGCACGGCATATCCAAGCGGATGTTCAAAACTTTGCATTACTGCCATCTACAGGACTCATGAGCTATTGCGGTATAAGGTATGGCAAAAAAATCTCTACCATTGGTGAAAAATACCGCATAAGGTATGATACCGTGCATACCGCCTACCCCTATACAATAGTATCACCTTATTAGGAGAAACCAAGGTGAAGTGATCCCAAGCCACAAAACGTTTCTTGCCAGAAGCCATGGAAAAGAGCAATGAATTGAATTCAATTCTGACAGGGCAACAGAACTGGTTGGGAAACCAGTTTGGGATTCATTCTCCTTTTATAGAGAATAGCGCGCCCAAGTGTTCAAACGATGAGAGACCTCTGAACCGTGGTTCCACCAAACAATGCATTCGGCGCTTCGGACGTCATCAATCACGTGATTAGCGCCATTTCATACACGCCCCGGAACATTGTGCCGAACCACTTTGCTTCACGAAGATGAAACGAGCGCCGAAGCGTCCGTGTCAAACGAGCCATCCCTAACAAAAAGATTTCCCAAGCTTCCCAAGGAGCACTGTGCAAGCAATCATACTGAAATGAAAGGAGTATCAGACCACTGCAAATCTACCAAGACCCGGCCGTCCCTCCAAACTTTCATCTGGAACAAGGAGAAGACTGATCAGAGATGCAGCCAAGAGGCCCATGATCACTCTGGATGAACTGCAGAGATCTACAGCTGAGGTGGGAGAGTCTGTCCATAGGACAACAATCACACGTACACTGCACAAATCTGGCCTTTATGGAAGAGTGGTAAGAAGAAAGCCATTTCACAAAGATATCCATAAAAAGTGTTGTTTAAAGTTTGCCACAAGCCACCTGGGAGACACACCAAACATGTGGAAGAAGGTGCTCTGGTCAGATGAAACCAAAATCCAACTGTTTGGCCACAATGCAAAACGATATGTTTGGCGTAAAAGCAACACAGCTCATCACCCTGAACACACCATCCCCACTGTCAAACATGGTGGTGGCAGCATCATGGTTTGGGCCGGCTTTTTGTCAGCAGGGACAGGGAGGATGGTCAAAATTGATGGGAAGATGGATGGGGCCAAATACAGGACCATTCTGGAAGAAAACCTGTTGGAGTTTGCAAGAGACCTGAGACTGGGACGGAGATTTATCTTCCAACAAGACAATGATCCAAAACATAAAGCCAAATCTACAATGGAATGGTTCACAAATAAACGTATCTAGGTGTTGGAATGGCCAAGTCAAAGTCCAGACCTGAATCCAATCGAGAATCTGTGGAAAGAGCTGAAGACTGCTGTTCACAAACGCTCTCCATCCAACCTCACTGAGTTCGAGCTGTTTTGCAAGGAAGAATGGGCAAGAATTTCAGTCTCTCAATGTGCAAAACTGATAGAGACATACCCCAAGCAACTTGCAGCTGTAATTGCAGCTAAAGGCGGTGCAGTTTTTTATTTGTTAAAAACGTTTGACACATTGAAATTAGTTTCATTCCACTTCACGATTGTGTCCCACTTGTTGTTTTCTTCACAAAAAAAATACATTTTCTATCTTTGTGTGAAGCCTGAAATGTGGCAAAAGGTTGAAAAGTTCAAGGGACCGAATACTTTCGCAAGGCAGCATAGAAGTAAAAAAGAAAAAAAAAAACAACAGCTTACCTGTTGAAAGTTCAGTAGACCCAAAAACAATCTCAGGCTTGATAGCATCAATGTCTTGCTCAACTGAGTCGTAGTACTGGATTTCAGATTTAATCTGAATCAGGGATGGATTGCTACCCATAAATTCCTGTAAAAAAAAAAAAATGAAGACAATTAAACCGTTATCATTATAGGGGAAAAAACAGCCAACATGTCTTCTAGGGAAAACAAACCTGGACTTTGAGGTTCCTGTCCACATTCCAAATCACCCTGAAAGGATCGAAATGCTTCAAAACGTCACTTGCTTGTTCCTTCTGGGAGCTGATTGCAGTTTTCAGATCGACCACAACTTTTTTAATGTCCCTGTGTTCAAAAACACTCTGGAAGAAATTGTTGCCTTTTGTGATGAAAATAGGACAAAAAAAAGGGAAAATAAATTAATTTAAACACAGTTTTAACCAAACGTTGATCTTGACAATTTCATGAACAAAACCAATCCTGTTCAAATGATTGTTTTACTTATCAGACACCTGATTGTCAGATGAAAACAGTAAGCTATTTTGACAATGTCTGTTGTGGGATTTCATTTTTAAAGCAGTATTTGTGCAGCCATTGTATTGTTAAAAGTTACATTTTACGCAGGATAACAGCTTTTTGGGGGATTTAGGTTGCTTGTTGACTGCTGATAAGCTGCATCTTTATACGGTCATTTTCTGGTGGAAACTATAGCAATTGACCTTGTTATCCCATGGAAAGTAGTTTTGTTATCCTCAGATAAAAGTAGAATAAACTCATGATCTCGTGATAATGTCGTCACAATAACTAATTGCAGCCAAGGCCCCTCGCTCCTGTTTACACACACAAGTCAGTGCACTTGAAACATCTTCACAGACTTCTGCATGCTCGTATCTAACAACTTAAAAAATGTATGATATTAAAACTAATATAATACATGAAAGTTTAAATGAAATAATCCTAATTATAACTGATCAAATGACAATTTATGGGAGATCCCCATTTGCGGACTTGTTTTATCAGGTGTCTGCTGTCATGTATGTGCATGCTGACAGTTAGTAACCTTTGTTCTGTGTGTCATCTTGACTGTACTCCTTCTGCCAAGCAACACCCTTGCTAACCTCCAACACACAGTCAACAAGTTGATTTATGGCCTGTTGGATCTCATCTACATTGGGAATCATTACCTGAGGACAAATATCAGACATAGTAGCAACATTGTAGTGCTTGACAAGACAGGCAAAGAATTAAAGATAATGTATTTCCCCTGACCATAAACCATTGTAGCGAATGAAAATCATCCAACCATGAGTAGAAAGAAAAAAATAACTCACCATATTGGGTTTGTCCAGTTGGGCTTCAGACTGAATCAGTGGGACCACCTTCGGCTTAATCTTTGCCCTCTGGTAAGTGCTAAAATACACATTTATTGATTTGACTCTTTCAGAGGTTATTTCCTTTCTTTGTGATACTGTTCTTCTTATTTAAACCCAGAAATACTCACTTGGTGCCACAAATTCTCCTTTTAAGGATCTCCAGGGATAACTTGGTGCTTTTGACAAGTGCATCGAATACCTTTGTACTGAAGAGTTCATAAAGCTTCTTAAACTCCTGAAATGAGGATTTTTTATTTGAGGCATTAATGCCTGTGTTGGCACACAACAGTTTATAGAAAAGACATGTTTTGCAGTTGGTATCCAATCATACCTTTTCGAACTTGATCTGTTTATCTTTCAATGGACCCTCTAAAAGCCTCTTGCTCTCTCTTGAGAAGGTCACACTCCTCCCTGAAATTTATATATATATGTATAAAAAAAGCTGAGATGCTAATTATACGAAAAGAAAAGTCATTTACATTTGTGCTACACACCTTGAACAGGTTCCTCCACAATCTTGGTGCCTTTTGGTTCATAAATAGCACTTAACACATTACCCAACTCCATAACAGCTCCTTTAACATAACTGCATTTGTAATCCAGTGTCTTTGCCCACTCCTTACAACGGTTCTGAAAAACAAAAGAGGAATAGTTGCACTACGAGCGTTTCAATGAAACAGAATTCAGAGTTCATTGGAAAACTCAAAAGTTTACTCAAACCACGACATCGAGCCTTTGCTCTTTGACAAAGTAATGATTGTTTCAAACTCACGTAATGGATGAAAAACACTTTAACTTCCCTTAATGGATATGGAGAATAAAAATAAGATGGTCATGCCTTATTGTGGTCAACCAGCTGCTGCAGCAAAGATGCACGGCCTTCTGGGAGCTCTATCAGAACAGTCTCAGACATGTCTTTGAGGACATCATCAATTTGTATCTTACAAATATCCTGCACCTGAAAAAGAAAGTGGCATCTAGAAGCGTGGCTTTTGTCCAAGAGAGCTGTCACACCAACCCAAACATATCTGAACAATGTGACATTTAACCTGATGTTGATACTTTTCAGTATCAGTAGAATTTTTATTCATCAACAAACCTTTTTTACAAGATTTTGGAGCTCAGACAGAGCAGTTTCAACATTTTGAAAGAACTTGTCCAGGAGGAGGGAAGACCAGGTCAGCAGCACCGAACCGTGTCGAAGTGCAGATTCCACCTGGACATTTTAAGGATGTAGAATTACAATCAAAAGCTCTTCAGGACACGTCTGCTCGAGACATTTCTCAAATCGGCAAAACCCCTTCCCACTGCCTACAGCAGGGTTCACATTCATCAAGTAACAATGTCCCACTAAAGAAGACGGACCACCTGCCGTACACACGGTATGAAAAGCTTACGTTTTTTATTTTTGAAGCCATCAAACTGTTGAAGTCTGCGGGTATGCTCTCACAAGTGGATTCAAAATCTTCCAGAATGGTCTATAAAAAGGCATACAGGTCAAATTCTCTTAAGTTAAACAATCCCGTAAAAAAAATGTAAATCCCGGTTTACCTTTAGTCTGAGGTGATGGGCATTTATTTTGCTTTCCATCTTGATAAGAAGCGAAGCCTGCGTTGGAACCTTATGCCCCATTTTCAACAAACACTTAGCCTCCCGAATGACTTCGGTTATTTTAGGGTCAAAGTTGACGACTAATTTTCCAGTATTTGGGTGGCGAACCAGCAGGGTAATGTTCAAGACTGTTATACGGAACAGAGAAAGCTCGTTTTAACAGTGTGCAATAATGGAATCGACAGGGGCTGTTTTCTGCCATTAGTGTCAAATTATGACATCAGAACAAGAGAACCAACCGTGATCTAGTTTGGAAACTTTCTCCATCCACGTTTCGTGTTGAAGAAGCTCAAAGTCGACCAACATAGCTGCAGTCCCATTGTACATTCTGACCACATCTTGTCCCACGGGACTACATAGGATGTCCGAGTTTTCCTGCAAAGGAAGGGAGATTTGATCGTCGTTAAAATGTCACTGTGAAGTATAACTGTAAAGTTGTTTTGCTGATAGAAACTGTGTCTCACTTTCATGTACAATATCGGCTCCTCTATCTTCTTATAGAGGTGTCTGACCCAACCAATCCTGCCAGCCACTGGTGGCATATTTCTGGATAATGGAATGTCATCCTTCTGATTGTCAAAGACCTGCAATTGAAGTTTACAAAACATACTGAAATCATTAACAGTTTTCTTCCATTTTCAATTCAAAATGTTTCACTCATCTGAAGATTTCTTTCAGCTTAATACGTTTAATAAGGTTTATTGTTTGGTATCTAAGCCCAAGCAAACTGAATACCTTTTTCACAAACTCCACCTCTGAAGCAAAGTGCTGAAGAATAACACCCAAAATGTTGGAAATGTGAGTTGCAAGACAGGGAAGGTTCAGCTTCTGAAAACTATCAAAACAAATTTCATAGATTGCTTATATTTTTTCCTTTTAATGCCACAGTTAGAATAGAGTCTTCATGTCATACTTCCAAATTCTGCAAATTGTACTGACCGCTGTAGCAGGCAAAGAGCTTGCTGAGATGAGATGATGTTTGAGAAGTACGAACACATAAATGCCTGGAGCTGACTCTGTGGAAAAGGACAAGATTGTGGGGATACTCTGAGAATACAACGTCAATATTATTTTCTTTTTTCAGCTTCAAGCTGTGTCGATACAAGCAGTAGATCCTCATTCCTCAGAGATTCTACAATCTTACTAGTCCTTCTTTCTGTTCCTAAACGTGTAATTCTTTTAAGTGTGGCCATGTGTGAATGCAACGGCTGTTTGGAGTAAATGAGTGTTGCTGTGATGTTGCACGTATGAACCTGTTCCCAACTTTCACTAAAGATCTTCATCTGGTTGAGGCTTCCTGAAAAAATGAGCTTGAACCAACATTTGGGTACAAGCTGTAGATTACACTTACCTCAATGTGGCTCATTTGAGCCATGAACTTCACAAAATCAGTTTCAAATTCAGTCGTCCTCGGGGACAACATGTCATACTTCTTCCTTTTCAGATTCATGGACACAGTGTGGAATTGTCTGGCTGATTTCTCAATGCCTTCAATGTTTGACTTTTCAAGAGATTCAAATGTCTTGAACACTGTGATTATTTTCTTGATCTACAAAAGACAATATTCGTCGTCACATTGCAAGGCCTTATGATAGAAGTGGGATGGAGATTTAAGAGAATGAACAAAGACAACACCTTTTCAAGTTGCTTGCAGAAGCTCTCAAACTTGCAAAAAATCTGCATCTCTGAAACCTCAAGGAATGTTTTCCCAGTTTCTTCCATTACTTGTACCTTTTTTTTCTGGAAACAGGTCTGATACTCCTGATATAAGCATGTACAGACCTGCCAAAGATAAAAGAAACATGATGACAGCTACAGTCTACTGATGTCAAAATGTGTAATCTTAAGCCTTGGTAATAATAACCCAAATGTTTAGTAATATCAGCTTCAGTCACCTGCATTTTTCTGATGAGTTTTTCAGCATCTTGATCCCATATAAGACAACTGCCATCGTCAGTAATGTAGGATCTGCATGCTGTGACCATCTGATTTGTGATCTGGAAAAGTGGTCAGTTGTGTGGCTACAGTTTTACAAAGGGAGCTGGATCCTTGCACTGCGTCTTCTCATGAAAGTTACGTTTTCCGGTGACAACTTAAATATTTCAGAAACTGAACACACTTCACTTACTTTGACAAGCAGCGCAGACATCTTTTCGCTTGTATTGTAATATAGTGAAACACGGTAAATCATGTGAATGGCACTGATGACCTTCGGCACATTTTCTGTCATGGAAACCTGAAATCACATTTCAGGATTTAGGAGGGTCAATGAAGATGAATTATCATCTATTTCTACACTTAAGTTTGCCAAACTTCCAAACTTTTTACTAATTCTTTGTTAAAAAAAATGTATATAAGTTGTCTAAATAATGGCTGCCTGGATAGTACAAAACAATGTAATAAGGACATATTAATTCAGTGTTACCAAACACAAACTATTCATTAGAATCAAACTGTTAAATGTACATACGGGGTCACTGTTGTACAGAGGATGTAAGACTTTCTCAAGTGTTGACAAGAATTTGAAATTGTCTTTTGCCTCATTGACACGATATGTTATCCTCGTGTCGAGATCCCGCCACACCTGCACGGGTACAAGACTGCGTTAATAGGAATCCATTGATTGATTTAATAAATCTAGTCATTCACAAATGATCTTAGCATAGGATTTTATCAGAATACATGAAATAATTCAGGACTAGGCTCAGATGTGACACCAACACTTTCCAGTGAAATGAAACAGTGCCTACTCAGCATCATCTTAATGCAGAACGGCTACATACTGTACTGTGTTAACAAATAATCATTTCCAAAAACTATTTTTTTCATACATCTGTGAAGATCACCTACATGCAGTGAACACTGAATCCATGATCATTGCAAGCTATCCAACGTCGATATCTTCTACATTGCAATTTTCAGGCATTTGTCATGATTTATGTATCACAGACTGTTTTTAATTTCTCTTTACATGCAGCAAACCTTAACTACATACACTAAAACTGATACAAAGTGAAAATGTTCAATAGCTTTGGTATTACTCTGTGTACATTGAACACTTGTGTCAGTACCTTCATTATTTTGGAATGGTTGAGATGGAGCACCATCACCACCGCCTTACACTCTGGGCTTTTGATGTGATCGATGATAGAGTTGTACTGTAAAGACATTCGTTTCCAGTGTTCTAACTCACTCAGTGGTCCGGCAGAATCATCCTCTTTCCTCAACAAATCACTCTCCATCAGGACCTGATGACAATGGATACATCACCAACATCACCATTAAGCTTTGCTGTCTGAGCAATCCTATCATATTCCCAATCTTCCATAACTATCTGATCCATCTTGGCCTGATGTCACCATCTCTAACCAATGAGCTTTGTGCCTATCACAGTCATCGCAAATTCATTTTTAGCATTTAACAGCACAAATTAAGGTTGTTGGATCAAATATAATCTCTGAAATCTACCAACCTGCTCGATTTGTTTGCACCATTGCATCAGAATTTCTTCCAGCCGTTGCACCATGTCAAAGTTGGCAGCCGCAGCTTTCATATCATCCAGACAGGCCAGTTTAGACAAGTCAATATCTGTGACTGTTTTCAGATGAACGACGCTCTCATTGCTCCTCTGGATATCTGAAGTATAAATAAGACAAAGTACAAAATCATCAGTACTGGTTACAAACCATCTTTTGGTTACAGTATTGCTTGTTATTGTGTACTTCAACATAAGATGGTTTTAAATCAGTTGAGTAAGATTTGCCCGAGAGATGGAGCTTAAAGTTACAATCTTTCTAAAGAGCCACCCTCCAATAACTTATTCACATTCAGTTGGCAATAAATGTGAAACATTCTTACCATCTAAAGAGTTCAAAAAATGTTTAAAGGAATAGAAGAAGTTCTTTTTAAGTTTTGCTCCATGTCTAGACTTGTCTACAGCTCCCCAGTTCTGTCCTGTAGTAAGGGCTGGAAGCAGTGCATCGTAGGAATCCCTTATTCCTTTCAGGAGGCCATCCCTGGCATCAATCATTGAGAAAAAGATTTCCTGCAAGGCATCAAGAAAAGACAACCCATCACTTAATGAAATCCGAAGCAGAAAACATTTCAACTGTGAGGGAGAAACATGATTTGGTTTGAGATGTTAGGGTTCTCATGAAAATGTGCTCTTGCTTCGAACTACTGACTGACATTACATCAGCTGTGCCAAACTTTGGTACCTGATAATGCATCTGGTTGAGATAGCAGAGTACACAAATATAGAGAGCGTGATTTCTGTAAATCACGTAAAGAACATAAACCACTTCATTTGAAAAAATAACAAGCAATCAGCTCTGTAAATTCATATGAATTGACCCCACAGAGGTTGAAAAAAGAAACGTTCAGATTATAAACCAGCGGCCAAAACGCACAGCAGCTCACACCTCACATCTGGGCAACAGGAAAAACCAGAGCAGACTAAAAATGAATGTAAACGTGTCAGTCCAAGGGAATGAAATCAAACTTCTCAAAGCCAGACTAATATACGCAGATAATGCAGTTGGGAGTCGAATCCATCCTGCATGTATACACTCAACTAGACTTAATATATTCTCAGCGCTTCACAGATCTTATCCAGGAAAAAGGTAGAGAAGAGGAGGGCAACAAAAAAGAAGAATCACAAGGAGATGCATGCATTTGTAAAAACAAGTAGACCGTCCACATCAAAGTCCGCCATCTTTTTACATAAGACGCCCCCTCCCACGCTCAAGACGAGAAACAAGTTTGAAGCCAACACAGCACACCATGTCGGTGAGTCGTTACTCTGTAAACGGTGTTTCCGTAGATCAAAGGCTCCTCAGTAAACAGCCATTTTTTGTACGGTGGGGTGTTTGTCTGTGGAGGTTTTACTGCTCGCGTTAGTTTAACATAGTCATCAAATAACGTTGTGGAGCACATAACATTAGCTAACTGCTAATAATGCATTAAACTCCTAACATAACCTTAGTAAAGTAAAATATGTTTGGTTTTAATCCTTAGGTTAAAAAGACCAACAAATGAATAACTTTAAAGGGGAACTCCGGGGCATTTGAAGCGTGTTTCCATTGCTAGAGTTTGTCAAATAATGATAGTATGACACAGAGAGGTGCGTATCTGCGCTCCCTGTGTGGAGATTGCTCTGTCCGCACAGCATGTCATGCGAGGCTAATACGTGGTGGCTAAGGGGCAAGCGCTAACCCTTCCACGTAAAACAACAACTTGCACACTGCAGAAACGTCACACCTCTTTATAACCCATCCGACAATAAAGTCACAAGCCTTACCATCAAAACCATATGCATGGTTCTCACATTACTGGCATGGGGACGTTACAAAAAAACTTTATAAACAGCATGTAACTCACCGGCTGGTTGTAGGCTCGCGCATGTGAAAGCCCAAAAGAGTCGATGGAGAATAATCCCATATACAAAACAATTATATTCTCTAGAAAAACTGCGTTCAAGTATTTAAAACATTACAACAATATTACTGGGCATGTATTGTTGTAATGTTTTAAATACTTGAACGCAGTTTTTCTAGAGAATATAATTGTTTTGTATATGGGATTATCCTCCATCGACTCTTCTGGGCTTTCACATGCGCGAGCCTACAACCAGCCGGTGAGTTACATGCTGTTTATACAGTTGTTTTGTAACCTCCCCATGCCAGTAATGTGAGAACCATGCATATGGTTTTGATGGTAAGGCTTGTGACTTTATTGTCGGATGGGTTATAAAGAGGTGTGACGTTTCTGCAGTGTGCAAGTTGTTGTTTTACGTGGAAGGGTTAGCGCTTGCCCCTTAGCCACCACGTATTAGCCTCGCATGACATGCTGTGCGGACAGAGCAATCTCCACACAGGGAGCGCAGATACGCACCTCTCTGTGTCATACTATCATTATTTGACAACCTCTAGCAATGGAAACACGCTTCAAATGCCCCGGAGTTCCCCTTTAAGAACATTGTGCATTATCAAAGATCACTTCGCCATCCTAAATGGCTTGTGTATAAACAGTGTTTATTAGTGAATTAACTTTTTTATTAGAGATTCTCTTTGTATGACAATAACTGGACGTGACAGCTGTAACAATGTTATTATTGTGATGTAATACGTTGCTACACACACTGCCATGAGGTGAGCTGCTCAGGGAGGGAACCCGGAGGTTTAAGGAAGATGCTAAGCTAAGACGTAGCTGTGCCATTTTTATCTTTTGTCTTGTTCAATAAAGTTTCCAGAAGCAAGGGTAACACTTTAATCATCAAGTTTGTATAGAGTAGTGATAAAGAATAAGCTGAAACAAAAGCTTTTCTATAAAGTGATTACATCTTTTGATATGACACATAACACAAGAATAAATACTTAACAATTACTGAGACACGCCACCTTTGACCTTACCTCGTGTATGTTTTCTGGGTTCACAGGAATGTCCACTCTGGTCCGTGTGAAGGAGCAGCAGATCCCTGTGAGGCACGTTTTTGCTAAATTGGCTAAAAACAGCCTCATTGCTTTGCCCCCTTTGCTTGGTCCAGGATATACGCGCCCACATTCTGAAATCAAATCCAAATGGTTTTGTAAGAGATGAAAAAACATTCCGGTTCATAATGTTGTGTGGAATATCTGGGTCTTTATCATGCAAGATAATCAATCAAATTTGATTAGAAGACTTTCCCTAAAATTGTATCATCTATCGGTATTTCAGTTTTTCGAAAATAGGACGTTTTTCCTATTTTACTTCAAAAAAAATACTAGTATATAAAACCCGGCATAACAGCTGTCAAACGGAAAAAATTTCAATTAAAATAAGCATGGACAGTCTTTCCAATTGAAGACTTTCCAGATTTCTTCATACCTATTCCTGGGACTTCGGACTCCTGATACACAAACGAAATGGTTTTGCTGCCCCCCGAGGCGAAGAAATGATCAAAAGCGAGCAGCTAGTCAGCAAGAAAAAAGGAAGAACACAAAAACATTATTAATCATTGCATCATATTACGATGCAAGTATAAAACAACCAAAAACAAAACATAACCTTGGAACGAAACGTTTAGAAAGCATCACACCAAACTGAAGAAAAAGCCACAAAAATAACGCGTTATGAATCAATCCCACAAAACCTCAGCTGATCACCTGACTTCTGATTTGTGTTGGTGAGATATTTCTGCTTTTGATAGCATTAGTACCAGTTTGGAGTCACACTGAGGAGGAACTTACTGAAGGAGAATCCAAAACAAATTCCTCCACCTCTGTTGGTGCCAAAGACAGCCGGTCAGCCAGGATGTCAATCATGTACTTGTGTGCAGGGGTGAGCAGCTTTTTCCTCTCTTCTCTTGCCTGCTTATGTTTGGCCTGAAGGAAGACAAGAGTCGTAAATAGTGTAGAAGTGTATTTGCTCTACGTAACTAGAGCTGTATCTCAACGAATAAGCTGAATCAAATGGGCTGCTTTAATTCTAAAAAGAAACAACTGAAACTTACCTGAGACACACACTTGTTTGCTTTTGGATTGGGTGTGTCCATCATAACGATGTCTGGAAGGGAGAATCACCCCTTAAGCCGTAATACTCAACGGTTCCCTTTATTCCCTCTGAGAAAACACTATTAGCCACTAATGTTGTTGATTTATCAACTTTTTCCTGTAATTCAGTAAATAAAATGCATACAGTGACATCAACAGTCTCCTCAGTTCCTAAGCGCTGGATGTGCAACATCTGATCCATGTTTCAAACATTTTTAAAAGTAATTCCTTCAAATTCAAAGGAGCAGGTAATTACAAAAAAATGTTTTTTATTGTGTTTCTATATTATTTAAACTTACTTTGGTGAGGTTCCTGATCAATTTGAGCATGAATAAACGCTAATTATTTTTATTTCTAGCTGATAAGGTATGTTAGCTCAACCGTTACGTCTCAGTTTATGTTGTTTGTTCATTCACTTTTTCAAGTTTGATATTCTGCTCTTACCGAAACTTTATCATCCGACGTATTTGTAGCTTCCAATGTTCAGCTTTTCTTCTTGTGTCGTTTCTGAGTTTCTGAATTATTGGACCATGGAAATATTTTTCTCCAGCCGTTGAGAACTGCTACTGATTCCAAACGTTTATTTAACCGTTTTTTTGGTTTTGTTTTTTTTAACTTCCTTTTAAACGTTGAGATGTCACGACCGTTGGCGCGTGGATGACGTAGGACTGTTGGATGAGCTAACGTTTTAATAATTAGCTCTCACACTCTGTTTTTAATGGGTTGCTTAAGAATTACAAGTATATGTCCAAGATTTTTTTTTTTTCCTGAGCCATTACCCAAATTTTGTTCACAGTAAAGTTTTGTTTTGATTGTCAAGAGCTACCACACGCAGTGTGGTGTACAGTAATGGGACAAAAACATTTATTTGAATGTCAGCTGATGAAATTTTTATTGTCACAGTCAAAACAATAAATAGATAAATGTGATGATAAAGAATGAATAAAGGGTTGTTTTAAGTTAAAGTTGTAGACAAGAATGACCTCTAGTATCTGTCATTATGGCTGTGAACCTGAAGAACCCTCTGGCTGAAGTCCTTCCATTGTCAGTGTAAAGCAGGGGTAGGCAATTAGTGGCCCGCCATCAATTATATCTGGCCCGCAAGATGGAATTTTTGAAATATGATTTTTGAAAGATATTTTTCAAACCTCATGTTTTATCGCCTGTTTCATGAGAGATGCCAGGAGATGCAACATTCAGCCTAATAACAGTGTATCGAAGAAAAAAATGTTTTAAATTAAAAAAAATGAAATGCATTTATGTAAATCCACAATAGAAAAACATGGCCATGGCCCGTAATACCATTGTCAGAAAAAAATTGGCCCAGGTCCAAACTTAATTGCCGACCCCTGGTGTAAAGTGTGTGTATTTATTGGACGGGGGGGGGGGGGGGGGGGGCGCAACTAGTGCATAGCCTTTGAGGACAAAGAGATACATATTTCTAGGTACCAAACTCGACAAAATGTCTTCCGTCACAATTTGACCTTCTCCTTACACAGGCCTGTGACAGGCCAAGTTTTAAGAGGTATTATCAAATCCCACATAGCCTGTCCCTTATTCTTGAATGGATAGACTCTATGGTTTAGCGCAACTGCTCTGCAGAAAAATCAACAACAACTTTGTAGTCTTGTTTCAAAATAGACATAAGAATCAGCACCCTCAAAGCAGCGTTCCCAGAGCCTTCATACTCTTAAGGCTGTTCAAGGGCACACAGCCTCGTGTCTTTTGGTCATATTCCCATCCACACAACCAGCAACCTCAAACTGAAAGTTATTTTGATGTGAAAAATAATTCTAAAATCAATCTTTAATGAGCTTTCGGTCTTGATAAAAATGATGGTGCACTTGCACTCAGTGTACATTGAAAGATAGCCCATATTAAAGCTTTGTGTGTTGTTTCATTCACTTGAGGATTTACTAAGTTGATTCAGTGTCACAAAAGGTTGTGTGTAACTGTTGTTGGAATCTATGGCCAGGAGGGGGGAGCAGAGAGCAGAAAAGCAAGACTGAGATATACAAGGAACTGACTCTGGAAGACAAGAAGAACATGAAAACAAAAACAAATAAGCATAAAACAAAGACAAACTTAACAAAACCTAACACAGAACTTGCTTGTTTGCTTGGGCACATCTATTCAAATAGTTGAGTCATTCTGCTGAGTGTATTTATACAGTGGCAGTATACAAAAATGAATTTCTAATTTTCAGTGAGTATGACTCTCAGTGACTATTGTGTTGCCTGCAATATGAGGAGAGAGAGCCTACAAATACTGAATAATTCATCATTCTATTACTAACTCGGTCGGCCCCTGAGTTAATTATCTGCTGTTTGATAGCTCCCTCGATACCTTGCTCACAGCATTAGTAGGAACAAAGAATCGTTCCAGTAACACTGTTAATCCATGAAAGACATGTCACGGGCTGACAGCCAGTCACTCTAATGTGTGAGATTAATGTTGAAGCAAAGGTAACATTGAACTCAAACACTGCCCTGCTGATCTGGAACACAGCCTCCAAGCGATGCTTGCACAGAATCATGGGCCAGATGTGATAATATGCTTTTCTTTTCCATAAAGTATCATTTTTCTTCACTAAAGATGCACAGTGTGCAGATCAGTGGAAGCTTTAAAGGTGATTCACTATCACAAATCAATTCAAACCAAGCTATTCACACTCCTGCATGACTTTCTTTCTTTCTTTTGACCAGATATTTTACGGAGAGAAATATCTTAAACAAAAACAACAGACAAGTACATTTTGAATGTCTTTTACCAGATCAGACTAAACAAAAAAATTCTATGTAGCTTTAACTAACACAGAGAATGCAGAACCTTTTCATGTCTAAAACTGTTTGAAATCATATCAAAAACTTGCTTTTTCTCACTTTAGTAAATGTTGAGCACTATGTTTAACACTTTTTTTCATGTCTTATGTAGATCCTGGTTGTAAATAGAACACATTATGTATATCAGGTTTTAAATTGCTCAGATATGAATAGCTTAGAAAGCCTGACATGCAGTTTATAGAAATTTCAGTGTCTGAGGAAGCAAACAGACAATAGGTTACCGAGGTTGAGTTAACAGGTAATCAACATTGTCTAAAATGGCTCTTCTAACTTTGCGCAAATGTTTAAACAGAGCTGTCATAAAGTGATGAAAGACACAGCTTCCCATAACAGTTTAGTTGTCTTTTTATTACTCTGGTTATTCAATAATCAATTGCTTGCGTGCACTGCATGTGTGCTCAGAATTGTTTGGGAATGAAAATATCTGAAAAACGCGCAGGCATGAAGGCCCTTGTGAAAAACTCTTTGCTGAAGTTCTATGTTTACTGTTGAACCGTGGATTAGATCAGTAACAAAGGGACATTTTAGGAAGTCCCACGTCAAAGCAAACGTTACTAAAGGGTGGGGGCTGTTTTCATTTAGCCATAAAGGATGTTTCACAGGTGTGGTGGTTAGCACCGTTGCCTCACAGCAAGAAGGTTTCAGGTTCAACTCCCAGCTGGGGCCTTTCTGTGTGGAGTTTGCATGTTCTCCCCGTGTAAGCGTGGGTTCTCTCCGGGTACTCTGGCTTCCTCCCACTGTCCAAAAACATGCATGTTAGGTTAATTGGTGTCTCTAAAATTGTCCTTAGGAGTGAGTGTGAGCGTGTATGGTTGTTTGTCTCATTTGTCTCTGTGTGGCACTGTGATGGACTGGCGGCCTGTCCAGGGTGTACCCCGCCTCTCGCCCATTGACCGCTGGGATAGGCTCCAGCCCCCCCGCGACCCGACCGACGGATTCAGCGGTATAGAAAATGGATGGATGGATGTTTCACACTATATTGAATGTTATTAGTTTAATTTGTCTATATTCATGTCACTACTCGCAATTTGGTATCATGACAAGGTGTGAAATCTTCAAATAAATATAATCCATTTATTGTGTCAACAGACAAATTTTGCTGCTTTTTCTTTATGTGCTACAGCACATGAAAATAACTGTCAACGCATTGTCACAGCCTTGGTGTAATTGTGACATATGGACTGTTGCATCACATATGTAAGGACAATGTGCTCATTGAGAAATTGAGAAATTTCAGTCTTTCCTTGCATTTTCCCCCACTGTTTCATCTCCTTTTTACACATTACAAACTTCTTGGTACTGAAAATGATGTGATTAAGGTTGGGTGTTAAAAATGACTTGACCAAGCTGAGGTTATAAAAACAGGATGACAAGAGCCAAGAGCTCTCCTCACACCACTCCAGTTTTAGTCACTCCTAACATTTGTCATGTTTGTTGGCCTTACAAGGCGAGGAGGGGCCTTGTCTTAGGATTCCTACATTAAAAACATTGCGAGTAAAAGAAATAAAAGTTTGCTTGAACACATGCAGACCCTGTGTTACAAACTGAACTGCTACCTGGAGACAAAGACCAAAATGAACAGGCACCAACACAGGTTTGGGTGAAAATGAACAGAGAGAGTTAGTAAGTAAAGTCACATGACCTGGCCTCAATCAAGGTTGTCAATTGAGAGCACACTCAGATAGTTAAGGCCCTCAACAAGCATCAATCAACACCCCCACTTGTTCTCACATTTACAACAAGAAAAACAAAAACATTGCAAAGAGCAAAATCACATTTTGGTTCGGCAATCACCTAAATAGAAACCTAGAAAAGGCAAGAAGCTTCCCTTTTGTAGCTGGTTTTGTCATTTGGTCAGCAACCATTTGATCTGTTGGGCAATACTCCAAAAACACATCACCATTTTTTACAGTAGATCTTACAAAATGATATTTGATGTCAATGTGTTTGCATCTCTGTCGGCTAAAGGGATTCTTTGCCAATGCAATTGCCCCCTGGTCATCTTCATAAATTACAGGTACATCATAATGAGAGTCAAGATGTTTAAGCATTTGAGACAGGTACAAACATTCTTGTGTAGTGACAGCTAACGCCATGTACTCAGCCTCACATGTTGACAGTGCTACAGTTGGCTGCTTTTTGGTCTTCCAAGAAATCAGAGGACCATTCTTACATAGGCTAACACAATAACCAGATGTACTACGTCGGTCAGTTGCATCTCCTGCCCAATCCGAGTTACCCAGGCTCCGCCCTCGCAGTGACGCAACACCTTCGGCTCTCCTACACTTACTCAGGCAAACTGCTCATTCAGGTGGATTCGAGTTCCCGAAAAAATGGGAACTCCACCCACTTTGTCGGGAAGCAATCGACTTTGAGCAGCGCCAACGGCCCAGGGTAGAGGCGTGTTCAAGGTAGTGACGTGATTGAACTGCCACTCAACCCATGGATTGTACACGGAAGCGCTTCATTCAATATCAACATGGAGCAGCGTCAAGCTTTTGACACTGCTGTAGATGCTGTAAGAAAAGTGTTCGACGGGAGATTCTCGTTAAAAATCGAGCAAAGAACAGCCCTTGAATCATTTCTTGACAGGAAAGACGTTTTCGCCTTGCTCCCTACTGGCTTTGGTAAGAGTTTAATCTACCAGTTAGCCCCGCTGGTAGTTAAATCATACGTCAGAGGAAAGAGTGGTGTAATTGACTTAAGCTTAGGCACAGCCTTTTCTGGCCACAACCAGTAGCAACCCGAGGGAGGCGGGTTGACCAGGCCATTTCGAATCGTATTCGTTATGGTCTTGGTCAGACCAGAATCTCGAAGAGATTTGAAAGTCTATGTTAATCAGGCTAAATCCGAGTCACTATAAGGCTACGGCTACACGAAAACGAAACGAGGTTTTTTTTGAAAACGGGTACGAAAATTCTTGCGACCACACGGAAACGCGCTGCTGTCCAGACGAGAACGATGAAACGATGCAGTACACACGCCGCTGTGTCACGCCACGCTGTGAGACAATAGAGAAGTGTTAAAATTGGCTCCCAGCGTCAACGTGTGACTGACGCAAAAACGTTTTAGCTGTAACAATGGAAACGAAACGAGGCCGTTTTCAAACTTTCCCACTCTGGAACCCGTTTTCAAAAACTATCGTTTTGGGGTAGTGGGAACGCCGGCTCCGTGTGGCCGCGACAGCGAAACGATAAGAAAAAGTATCGTTTACAGTGAAAAACGTTTTCGTGTAGCCGCAGCCTTAAGCTTAGGCACAGCCTTTTCTGGCAACAACCAGTAGCAACCCGAGGGAGGCGGGTTGACCAGGCCATTTCGAATCGTATTCGTTATGGTCTTGGTCAGACCAGAATCTCGAAGAGATTTGAAAGTCTATGTTAATCAGGCTAAATCCGAGTCACTATAAGCCACCAACTGTAACCCATCATCACATTTCCTGTAACACAGCATCTTGTCAATTGTGCCTTTCAGATATTTCAGTACATGTTTTACAGTCGTCCACTGCTCTTCTGTTGGCGCACTGAAATATTGTGAAAGTTTACTTACGACACAACTCAAATCTGGTCTAGTGCATGAACTAAGATAGATTAGGCTACCCACTGCTTCTCTGTATTTCCTGAGGTCACTCATCTTTTCATCGTCATCAACTCATTAAGAATGATCTTAAATTCTAAATGACAAAACAGTAACATACAAACTATCAACACAAAATTAAATGAGCCTTGAAAATTCACTAAACATGAGCCCTTTTAAACAGCCAGTCATGTACTGCCCTAAGGGGTTAAACACATTAACTGGGTGGGTCAAACTATGAGTGCCCCCTATTATTTGGTGAAGAAGGCCTACATTCAATCCCACAGGGTGGATGAAGGCTCTGCCAGCCAGACTCATTCATTTTTTTGGTCAGAGTTCAAACTGGTTAAAATGGGTTTTAACCAGTAAAACTTTAATCAAGTGACATACTTTAGTCAGCCTCCTTCAGATATGTTCTACAACAACTTTTGAAACATCGATACGCGTAACCTGCATGAAGATGTAATGTTGAGATAACCTGTTAAACCCTAAAGTGAGCATCATTTCCTTAGAGAACTCTTTAGTGCTGCTGGGATTATCCCCCCTGCAGATTGTCGATGGGCCTTGTCCGAACAGAGTAAGCAGGGCAGGGCCTTTGTTAGAGCCTTTCAGACAGAGATACCCCTCCCCGATTCCCCCTGATCCCGAGGCGAGATTGGTCGGGTATCCGTAATTGAGTCATCTGACTCGGTCGGACCTTGCCTTCCACAGCTGAGTAAACCAGCACAAAGAGACTCTGGCTACTTTCCAGGTTAAGTGTGCCGCGTGTGTGCACAATTCCAGCACATTAGCCCCATGCTGTTAAGATGCAAAACACTTTTACTTGACCTCTGAGATGCCCGTGGCTTCTTTCTGTTAGCCTCATTCAGACAGAGCTAAGCCCATAAGAGACAAAATGCTGCTAAAGATGAGTTGAACCAAAAAGCATGGAGATTGAGAGACTGGAGAGACTGCAGCACCAGCAGAGGAATGATAGATTCTTCTTCTGATCTATAAATACCACAGTTAAATAGTTCTGGAAAGCTTGCGGACTTCCACCATGTTTCAATCAAAGCAGTCTCTCCGGCATCAATCTCAGGTGTACTCACACAGAAAAAAATTGAATTGAATTGAATTGAATAACTTTACATTAAAGCTGCAGTCTGCAGGATTTCTTGTTGTCATACGTAAAGTCCTACTTTTTGGCATTTTAAGAGTTTATATGATCTATCAGAACGCTTGAAGTTGAAAACGGTGACCTCCGTAGTCGCAAAATGCAAGAAATGCTTATTTTTTAACCGAAAAATAAAAAGTTATTCAACTTTCTGTCCCGCCCCTTCAAAACACATGAGAACTCGTGCACGTAGACGTGCATGCCAGATGCGCCTACACGACTCCTCATTCATCAACTCACCTGTCATTTGCGATCATGGAAGACACAGTAAGTAGACTAGCCCGTAATGAAGTTCAATAGTCCAGGTAAATAAGCGTGGGGACGAGCCTACCTTGTATCGCGCGTGCACAATCGGTGATTGACAGGCAGCAGAGCCCAGCTCGTAAACCTGATTGGTTACCTTTTACCGGTCCGGTCTGCAATTTTGTAAACAAACCTGCTGGCTTTGGAGGGACCTAGCGGGACATATAGGGGACCTAGAGAACTCATTTTTTTTTGTATTGGGGTATTTAATGTACTACTTTCAGAATCCCCGGACAGTTCCAGGCATTATGCTTGAAAAAGAGTTGCAGACTGCAGCTTTAATGCCAGCAGTGATCCCAGCAGTCTTCAGAAGTGCAACACGCTGAAAGAATAACAGGGGAGGCCTGTGGTTGCAAGAAAAGCTTCAAAGTTGCTTGATCTGTACGTTTCCATTTTTTACTAAGACTGAGGTGCCCAATATGATGGATTCTATAAGAGAAACATTATTTTACGTGCACATCTCCTGCAAAACAACTTAGTAAAAGACATTAAAGCAGACATTGTTCCCCGTGATGCATACGAAAGCCATGGGGTTCAACTGGTCGTTCAACTGATTTTACACCTTCAGCGACGTGTTTTTTCACTTTTAATGCAATAAGCAGCATGACTCCACAGCCAAAGTCTTAATGACAATGATTTTGCTTTACTTTTACCTGTGCGGATGATACTCAAACAACAGCTTCCCATCCATCATATGGAAAATAATGTTAAACATCTGCTCTTACTTTTCCTCCAGCAGGTGGCTCTTTGATCAAGTATAAAAATGTGCCGTCAGTCCCTGACAAAAAGAGTCTGCTTATAAGTTCAGATGGATGTGGACTGACATGTTTATAATTTCTAATGAGATTAACACTCTAGACTAAAAGTTGGATCAATGATTCTGACACAACATATCAAACGGGATCTTTTTGCACACGTACCGACGTGATGCTTGTTAACAAAATGAAACACAAGTTGATGTTGCTCAGTGGTGGGGCTTCTCACAACAGCTTTAAACATACCGGGATCTTCAGACACTTTGATTGAATAAAAATGGACATAATATGCAAGTTTCAGCAACGGATCATAATTGAAGGCCTTAAAAAACAACCCATACATGCAGTTATTTTTCACTTTTATGACATAAAAATCCAAAAAAACAGACACATGTCAAAGTTGTAACACAACAAAATAAAGATGCCAAAGGGGATGGGCAGCTTTACAAAGTAGTTTGTGTTCACATCTGGTGATCATTATGCCAACCAAAGCTTTCACTGCTTTGCTGCACACATAAGAAAATATATGAGAACAAACATTAAGGCTGAAGAAACACACGAGGCAGTTAAGCTGATCGTTATTGTATCCAGTGGATAGTAGGTCAAAAGGAAAGTGAGTATGAAGAGGGTACAGATGAGAGAGCACTGGAGCCACCTCGTATGTAAATGATCACTTCTCAACATAACATGTGGAAAGTGTGCGGCTCTCCTGCTCTTGTGAAATAAACAAATCAGCCTTTTCAGAATGCTGATAAATAGCGCAGAACAATTCATTTGAATAACAGCTTACCACCTGAGATCAGGTGTCAGCTATGAAAAGATGTGAACGTAATTAAAGGGTTTGAAAGGGCTGGCTATTCCATAAGAACAGCTTGTCATGCTTTCAAGTGGACAAGGGCCCCAGCATTTAACCCCAGCAGCTTTGAGGAAAGTCTAAGTGCATCTTCAGCCAGCCTGTTGTTGCTTTTTATTCTTGGAGAAATCACTTGGCCTGATCTGACTCTCCTGAGTGGATATAATGAGGAGGAGGCGTGCATCATCACCAGAAAACAATTACGTAGGTGCTTGGGAACCAAACAGACTGTACGGGCAGAATATTGCATTATCAGCAACAGTAGCTGTGAAGAATAAATGGCGTATAAATAAATTGATCAAATAAAATCACACAAATATGTGGCTTGTGTCTGCAATGGGAAATGGTACAACTGACATTCTGCCCCCGTCAAATGATTCTACATCAGTCCCCCAGCTCAGATGGGGGATGTAAACGTAAAACCCAATGGACATTGTTGCTGAATGTGTCGTGCTCGGGTCTGCTGGACAAACATTTACAAACCAAAACTTCTCAAAAGGAGGCCCTGAAGCTGACATGACCGATCCATTTCACCCGTCTGCACAGCAGCTGGAGGCTCAAAGTCCACCTATTTAGGACCAACTCCTGTGGTCCAGTCAAAAATAATAAACTATATTTTTCATGCTCAACAGAAACTGTGGTCCGTCACATCCTGTAGGATGGTCCAACGGCATTCCTTCCTGTTTCAGAAGTGATGGTGTTTGGTCCCAGTGGCTCTTGCAAATCCCCTCCTGTTGACTTGGGCCCCTTGGTGCAATACAGGAAGCCAACAGTCGCAAACTTGGGTTTTAAGATGGACAGTGATTTTAAATTGGACCGGCAAATTGGTGCAATAGTGAAGTCCAGCTTTTTTTGTATCTTAGTCTCAGTGTATCTGGTCTTAGGTGAAGCCCTTCTTTGCACATACGCACTTTGAAACAGTAATCAACGCCTTTATTACATCTCGGCTAGATTACTGCAATGCACTTTATTCAATTCAATTCAATTCAAAAATACTTTATTTATCCCAGAGGGAAATTAAATGTTGATGTAGCTCAATTAAATCAAAGAGTTATTATAGATGCTGATGGCTGTGGGCAGGAAAGATTTCCTGTAGCGGTCCGTTTTGCATCCAAACTGAAGAAGCCTTTGACTGAAGAGACTCTGTTTTCTGATAACAGTCTCATGGAGAGGATGTTCAGGGTTGTCCATAATTCTCTTGATTTTATGCAAAATCCTTCTTTGCATTATTGTCTCCAGAGGTTCCACAGTCGTCCCCAGAACAGAACCAGCCTTCCTTATCAGGTTGTTGAGTCTTTTTAGGTCCCTGGTTCTGATGCTGCTGCCCCAACAGATGATGCAAGAGGAAATGACGCTCTCAACAACAGACTTGTATTCTGAGTTGTACGTGGTACCGATAACAGATTAGATAAATTCACCCAGCAGGTTGACTGTTTTCGATTCCTTCTTTTACGAACTAATAGAACATACAATAGTGTGTGTGTGGTGCTGGTGCTCCTTTTCTATACAGTGTTGTGTGTGTTGGTGAAATATTGCTTTGCTTATCCCTGGCTTGGGTCTGTGGGACCCATTTTCAGGTTTTGCTGAAGGAAAATGGTATGAATACTTTTTTCACAATGAGATTCACTGGCCAGAGCTCAGTGCTACGCCGTGTGCTACCCCACCTCAGCATGCTGATAGCCCAGCTGCTGATACAACCTCCACACCAACAGGGCCTCCAGTCACCTCACGCTATGGTCGGATTACCAGGCCACCTAAAAGACTGGATCTCTGAAGGGAAAGAAAAATATGTATTCTGGTTGTTGCCAAATGTTTATGTTTGTTTATGAAGTTGCTGCTGCCAGTATAAAACCAGTTGTATTATGTTGCCAAATGTTTATGTTGTTGTCGCTGCCGGTATAATGTACAACAGTGATAGGTTTTGGCATGATAAAACAAGTAACTTTCTTGAGTACTCAGTAGGCCTTTGTTTCAGGTCTCAGTTCATATGCCATTGCTTTAATTAAGAAAAGGGAGATGTTGCAGGACATGTGCTGCCACCTAGCCTGGCGACGCCATCCTACGTACTTCCGCCCAAAGATTTTGGCTCCGCACATAGTCTGGCCAAATCCCCCTACCTCGGTTCGCTCAGTGTTTTGCCAATCAGCAAACAGTTGCGAGTGGTGACGCAGAACTCACGCGCGGAGTCCATTGTAGTCCATATAATTGTAGTTCAACCGCAGCGGAAATCAACATGGTGACGGAAGAACGCTAGAAGCTATCCATGAAGTTGTCTCAACTCTGGAGATCATTACACAATTAAAACGAGAGCAAGAGGAATGCCTCGTCAATTTTGTTAGTGGCAAGGATGTCGTAGCTCTCCTTCCAACTGGCTTTGGGAAAAGTTTGATTTATCAAATGGTACCGGTATAATGAAAGCGGATGTGGGAAGCGTGATTCGCGAGCTAGAGCCTCGCGAGAGTAAGCATGAACCTCGGCGCATAACCAACGTCATTTCTAAACATTATCATTGGTTAAGGGAACTCCGTTACTCCAATAAATTTAAGTTGCTGGGTAAGGTCCCGCCCTCCATGGAAACGGATTCCTCTTGGGTTTTCCCAGACTGTTTGACAGAGTCAACAGTCGGCTTTCGCCCAGGCTAGCTGCCACCTGCCTTTATAAATGTGTTGCTGCTGCCATCTGTCTTTGTTATGTGGTACTGCATCGGTGGTTCTCCTGGTGTATGTTTACCCACTGTAACTTGCGCTCTGCTGTTTTACAACATGAATAGTCAAGTATACCAACACCACTGTGTCCTCGTTCATGAAACAAAGTGTGTGTGTGTGTATATATATGTATATATTAGTGGTGGGCATAGATTATTTTTTTTAATCTAGATTAATCTCACTGAAATCTTGAAATTAATCTAGATTAATCTAGATTAAAATGGCTCATTCAGGGGGGACAATCCGCGGCGTTCACGGAAACAGACGTGTAAACTTTGGTTCCTATCCAAACAATAGTCGTTTAATCCTGAGACTGTTGCAATTGCCGTGTCGAGTGCTTCCATACAATAGTGTAGTAACCCCAAGCATACCTTTCTCACTGCAATTAAGTTTTATTTCGGATTTATTTCGGATTTACTTTCGAATTTAGTTTATTTTCACAGCTGCCTCTGCTATTCCTGCTCTTCTCAGGTGTACCTAATGTAGTTTTACATAATTTGTAAAAGTGATGTATATCTTGTATAACAAATTGTAAATAACAACATGTTTATTCGTGTTCCTGCCCTCTCTTTCCTCATGTTTTTTTCCGCGGGGGTGCTGCATAGCCGCGGGGCCTTTAAGAATTGAACATTCTAAATGTGACGTCACGAGCTACCAAAGCTACCAAAGCAAATTCTCAAGCGAAGCTTCTCCAGCGAGTCAGCAACATTAGGGCAGACCAGTTTATTCACATGCATGGCTCCAGCAGTTTCTCTAGCTACGCCAACTTCTCATATTCAGCACTTGTTGGGAGGGCGAGATGGTGCTGCTGTTGAGATAGCGTTGTGTGCAGTGCGTCTCTGTTGCGCCACACGCGCAGTATCCTCCCTGCGGCCACCATATTAGGAGCGCTGTCTGTTCCAACAGGGCAGATTTTGTCAACTATCCCCCACAGATAAGCGACCTCCATAAAGTGCCTAGCACAGGCTTCTGAAAAGTAGCGTTCTTCTGTTTTAATCACACCTAACGGCAGACAAAGTACATCGGCCCACACCCGAGCTAAAATATCAAGGTAAAAGTCATCACAGTTTGCTTAGGCTACCTATTTTGACCCAGTTCCCAACCCAACTTTGAGAATAGATTAACGGCGATATTTTTTATATCCCCCGATAAGACTCTCAAATTATCGCAGCACGTTAACGCCGATAGCGGCCCACCACTAGTGTGTGTGTGTGTATGTGTATATATATGTATAGTGTGCGTACTGTAAAAAAGCATAAAATCTATCTCTCTTTGTTTCTACATTGTCCTGCTTTTTTGTCCTTCGCCAATCACATCGGTGGTTTTTGACTGCTGGGCGTATAAAAAGAAAAAACACATGAAAGATAATGTTGCTAATATTTTGCTAATGTCTCTTCAGGCTCCCACCAGCTGCAACATCCCACCTGGGCCAGCCACACCCACCACCTCCACTGGGACGTCATACCGCTCGGTATACTTTCATACTCATGTAACCTAGCTGGCTGTTTGTTTGTTTGTTTGTTTTCTGTGTGGTATACTGTTTCCGTTTTGTTTCCAATCATGGTGGCATATTTTACACTAACACGTGACAATATAATAACGTCTTTGGTATTTTGTTTATATTTTAAAACTCCTCAGAGTTCCTGCTCCAGCGCTACCATACCTTTACCAGCAACAGACCTTGCTCAGTAAGTACTCATTCATATTCATGTTCATATTTGTTTGATTTACTTCTCATTTACCTCTCAGTAACCTCTCATCTTTGATGGTCCATGTTATTTAGTTAAACATTCCTTAAATAAACAAACAGTACAATCTATAATTCTCTTCAGTCAGAAAGATGATGAGTGATGTGAATGCTCATCTGTTAGGTCTATAATTTCCTCTTGAATAACCCTTGTTTGTTATAGAAACATGCCAAATGTCATATTCTTTGCTGTGTTCTAGAATGACTAACAAGGAAGACATCAGATTTCCAAAGAGGAGCTTGAACATGTTCTTTCACTGAAAACCACCTTTACAGAAGCGGCATCTATTCTTTCAATCTCGAGGCCAAATTTCTACAAGTTACTGCAAGACTATAACATCCCAACGTCAAAATTTAAGAGCATCAGTGATCAACAATTGGATCTTGAAGTGTCACAAATAAAAACTGAACACCCAAATATTAGAGAAGTGATGCTTATGGGGCATGTCCGCTCCAAAAACATTGTGGTTCAAAGACAACGTGTAAGAGATTCACTGCTAAGGATGGACCCAGTTGGTGTCTTAGCCAGGAGAAGAACAGCAATAGTTCGGCGAGTGTACTCTGTCCCACATCCAAATTTTATATGGCATGTCGACGGAAATCACAAGTTGATTAGGTGGAAATTGGTTGTTCAAGGTGCCATAGACGGCTACAGTAGGATGTTGATGTGTCTTCACTGTTCCAACAATAATCGTGCTGAAACTGTGAGAGACCACTTCACTGCAGCTGTTGGACAGTTTGGCAGACCACTGCACATCAGGACTGATCACAGAGGAGAGAACGCTCAGATTTGGGAGGACATGCATGCAAGCAGGGCTGAAGGCTCTGTCTTAACAGGAAGTTCTGTACACAACCAGAGGATCGAGCGTTTTAACCGAGACTTGAACAAAAACTGCAGCCATATTTATGCACCCATTTTTTATGAACTGGAATCCCTGAGTATCCTAGACATAGATAATGCAACAGACCTATTTTGTCTCCATTAGCTCTTTCTACCCAGAATCAACCGTACTTTGGAGGAATTCTAAGCTGGATTTAACAATCACTCTATCTCATCTGAAGGAGATAGAACACCAGTTCAGCTTTTTAGTCTGGACAATGATTTGCCTCATCTTCACAACCCAGAACTCTCAACAGCAGGGATAGTTTTTTGTTCCTCACCAAACTCTAGAAGAGGATTTTCCCCATTGAATGGCAGGGATTTGCAAGAACTGAATGATGCCATTAACCCTCTTCTACATGACAACAACAATGGCAAAACATTGTTTCAGAGAACACAACAGTTTATTTTGGATAAACTTGTAAATGTGTGATCTCAGCATAACATGGACAACTGGGTAACATTAGCCTCATTGTACTTTCAAAAGTCCACTTTTGTAAAGAGCTTGAGGAGGAGTAGGATGAGGAGAAAGAACACATTCTTCAGTTTGTCACAACATATTCAACATCAGTGAATCTGAATAAACATGGCTTTCAATGGTGAGGAGGGGAATTAAAAAATGTGATCTGAAAAGTACTCCAAATTTCTACTTAAGTACCTTACTTGAGTAAATGTACATAGTTTCATTCCTTCACTACTGTTTGTTGAGTATAAAAAAACTAGTAACTCTAGTTGCTAATTTAACTCGAGTTAAATTCATAACAAGATGAAAAGAATGTGGAGCAAGATGGGAAAACACAAGCTATAGTCTTTATTTTTCAGCTTTCTTATGTAATGCAATTGAAACCACTGCTTTCTAATATGAACAAACTCTATATGCCTCAAATCTCCTCTATGGAATACATTTACACATGGACACCATCAGCCACTGGGCTGTAGTGGAAAGTTTTAGGGTTGTTACCATGCGAGGGGCAGAGGGTACACAGAACAACACAGCAGCCTGATGAACTGATTTCAGTGAATTATTAGTAGATTTACAGTAAAAATTAAAACTAGGACAGCACATTTATGCTAAAGTTGTGCTTGCAACAACAAAGCCTTTACTTGTACTTTAATGGTAGCTGTTAAACATCTCAAAACACAACAATACTTTAGTCCAGTTGTAGACAACATAAATACTAATAGCACCTCATATCCGAAACTAAAGAGTGGAATCCTGACATTTGTTTAAATGGTGCTGAATAAAAATCCATTCATTAATGCCACTAGGAAGCAGTAGTTGAATTCATCATCATCAGTCATTGTTGTTGCATTCACAAAAAGGTGAAGCTCGTTGGCACACGTATGTGCAGTGGGAAGATATCTGTCTTCATCATGAATAAATATTCATTTAGGAGTTGGATGAAAAACCAATGGCTGGGACTTTGCTGCTCCCTGTAGCAAACGCAAAGATGTGACCAGGGCTCAAAGTCTTCAGGAATGCCTCCTCCTCCTCGGTTAGAGTCCTGTCCCCATATGTGTCTCTCAGCTCTTTATCTAAAACAGAGGTCTTCAACAGGGGGTCCGCGGAGGTACTGCAGGGGGGTCGCGAAATCTTTGGTTGATTAGACAATTTTTAACATTTAAAAAAAAAAAAAAAATTTTTTTTTTTTTCAAACAATTTTTTCTCACAAATTTTGTGCACACGTGTGCCATTCACAGATGCTTTGAGGATTCATTGCCCCATCTACATACATGTTTAAAGTTAAAATCTGTGGATTATTTGAATAGCTCAGTGTTGTATGCAAGATGTTTGTTTATAAATGGCAGTGGCACGGCAACCCTGTGCCTTGCACATGTTTAAAATAAAGACATGAATATATTAACCTGTGTATTATTTGAATAGCTTAGTATTGAATGTACAATAACAGAGTAGCTATATTTATAAACGGCACTAGGCCCCGTTAAATATAAAACACAATTGTATGCCATATTAATAGTAGGGGGGTCCCTGCTCCAACTCTCCATCAGTTTGGGGGTCCCTGGCCTGAAAAACGTTGAAGACCCCTGATCTGAAAGCAAAGGGAAACCAGTGTTGACTTGGAGACTCGGAAATACTCAGGTTTAAGAAAGACTGAATCAATGACTAATTGAATAACTAATGGTTTACTGTAGAGGTATTTTGGTGAAAAAGCAATGTTATTCTTACAAGCTATCATAACAACTGTATTCTTGTTACATGGTACATAAACATTAGATAGGCACAGCTTCATGAGTTGTAAAGAATAAAATAAATCTGTACGTTTCCTGGATTTCCTTATTGTATAATATACTGAATTAAAAATACAAACTTACTTTCAAGACATTGGAGAAACTCCCTAAATGTTCCCATCATCAACTCCTCCCTAACTCTTCCGTTGCTCCCCAGTACAGAGTAGCTTGGTTTGTGAATACCAGCTACAAAATCAGCTGCTCGACCTTTGACCTTTCCTGGTATGTCAAGCAGCACATGCAAGCTGGGGTTCTCTCTCAGGAGTGATAAAACCTAGAAGGAAATTCAACACCATAAATGAAAGGCCATAAAAATGAGTAGTTATGGTTAAAGGCGGGGTAGGGGATCTTTTTCTGGAACATTTTTTTACATATTGCTTGAAATACTCTTCACACCCCCATTGCAACCAATTAATTAAAAGTTTTGACACAAATATGAAAAGTTTTAGTGGCCTCTAGAACGTACAATCTAGGAAAAACAGTATCCAATCATTGTGAACGGACCGTTCCTTCTCCCTGTGCGCGTACCCTGCTCCGTGAACGTCCAGAAGCTTGGCAGGAAGCTAAACTAGAGCCAGCTTGGCTAGCACCTAGCATTATTAAACGTATAGTTAGCATAAACTAAGTACTAAATACGGCAACGATCGATGCTTGCTGGCAGAACAGCGCTCGTGCACCTTCGTGCTCGTGCGCGTTCATGTACTCTAGAGGCGTGCCTTCGGGGGAAAAGTGAAGAAAAGGGTTGGGACTTTTTACCGGTGTATTTTCAAAATGCAGCTTCGCTGGACTCAAAATCCAGGATCTCCTACCCTACCTTTAAATGGGGATATGGCAATTCTTAGTCATTTTACCACAGCACGGAGCAAATATGATACAGAACTGTGAGGTGAATCTTACTCCATAGTGGGACAAGCCATCAATGAGTTGATCAAGACAGCTCTGCCGTTGCACAACAGTATGGTATAGAACTGCATTTTTCACAAACAAATCTCTGTTGGCCATGGTGACAACAAGTGGAAGACCCTCACCTTATATCGCCATTAGTCACAGCTGCTGACTGCTTTCTCCAAATCATCCTGCAAGGTTGCCTGTTGAACCTAAATATTACAGATCAGATCTTTAAAATCTTATTTTCTCAGGGTGGTCAGTGGTGTAGTGGGTTAAGCAGCCGCCCCATGTACAGAGGCTACAGTCCTTGCTGCAGTGGGCCCCGGTTCGAGTCCCGCACCGGACAGTCGTTTGCTGCATGTCTTCCCCCTCTCTCTGCTTCCTGTCTCTCTCCAACTGTCCTATCATTAAAGGCATAAAAAGCCCCCCCAAAAATCTTATTTTCTCAAATGACTGCATTTAATCAACATTTACAGAAGTACTATGTAGCATTTCACTTACACTTAGTTACCTACCAATGGCAAGAAAGTCATTTTTAGTTATTTATTGGGTAATATGAAACCAAAATAAATAAAATAAATAATGCATTCTACCAAAATAAAAGTAACTGTACTGCTGTGGAATAGTCAAAAAAAGCAAAGGCTTGCTACAATAGTCTTCAGGTCAGAATATTGCCCATTACCTTTTTAGGTTGAAGGATGTCCCCAGACACAATGTAGTCCACGACACTCGGGGACAGGAATGCAGGTGCTTCAGCCCCTACAGTTATTATTACTGTAGACTTCATCCTGCCAATGGTTCCATACAGTCCATTTTGCAAGTGGAGAATGTTCAGTCTTGGTGTGCATCCATTTGGTGTGCCTGAAAGATTAAATAAATTAACACCGCATTCTGTATCGTGTACTCTGGCATTTTCAAACCAATATATTTAGAAAAAACCTTCAAAAGCTCCACTGTCTTGGAAGATAGGCTTCACCAGTAATCGGAAAAACTCTCGCCTGGGACCTCCAAGGTCGGCAGCATCTTCCTCAGCGTCATGTTCATGGCTTGCAAATGTGATATAAAGCATCATGTCACAGCTTTGTGCAAAACAGGTTCTCTTAAACACACGTTGGGCTGTTGGCCAAGCATTGGCTCGACTAATATAGATCTGTCTTGTTTCCGATGTTATAACTCTCTCACTGTGAGCTTGTAGAAGGCCTGCAACTTCTTCTTTGCTCGGCATTTCAGATGACCTATATTAAAAAAAAGACAATGACAAAGATAAACAGACCTTTGGCTACCTCTGCATTTACTCCACTATCACCTTCAGTGCATGAGGAATTGTTCCATGTTGTTTGCGATGTTTACGCTGGTGTAAACAAGAGTTTTACTGTAGTAAAAAAATACTTGTAACTCTTACTTTAGAATATTAACAGCACAGTCTTCTAGTAGACAACACTGAATTGCCTCTTCAAGATTCTCATCTTCCTCCAGATGAACAGGGCTGAGCAAACGAAGATAAACAGGGACAACAGAAAATTCAGCAGAAAGCCCAGAAAGAGAGAGAGAGAGACTTATATCAGAAGTTCATAATGTAAATAGACCAACATCTACACTGCTGTATTTCTATGAAGCCCAAACAATATCTTACACAACTTGTGCCACATTATAAGGAAACAATCGTCTCGGGTCCCCTGCCTGGCCCTGATTTTCTCTTGAGTGCTGCTCTCTGTCTCCTGACATCTGGCCTCACTGTCCCTTGGTGGTGAAGGCACTGGACTCCGCATTGCATAAAGAAAAGGAAGTCAAAGGGAAATATTTTTGTAATGATGTTAATCTAATCTTATCTAAGTGCAACTTAACCCTAATTCCATCTTTTAAGCGTGTTTCCTTTAAAAGGCAGCCTTTAAGGATTTAGGGTGAAGCAAAACTGAATGAGATGAGCAAGGTTTGAGAGTTGCCTCTCCCATTCGGTACAAATGACTGAATTGTGCTACTAAGCTCAGTCTACATCTCTTATAATGACTTGTAGGTAGATGAATGAAGACATCCCATCCAAATACAGTTTACAGGTCGCTTACAGTGATCCCACTGAGTCTGACAAAACAAAAACAAACTGCTGCTTAAATTCTGTCAGGTTGGCATTTAATGTTAAGCTTTGGTCACACTACATGACTTTCAAAGTCTTAAAGGGATAGTTCGCCTCTTTTGACATGAAGCTGTATGACATCCCATATTAGCAACATCATTTATGAACATTTTCTTACTCCCTGCTGCGTCCTGTGAGCCGAGTTCCAGCCTCGTTTTGGCGTTGACGAAGGTAGTCCGGATAGTTGGCTGGGGCCACAAAAATAAAGCGTCTTGCTTCTCAAAACAATATCTGTTCAAAAGAGTAATACATTTGCATCACAAAATCGGTAGCCATAAAAAAATCAGACCTCACAATCGCATGGCGCTATTTCTCTCTCCCTTCATATCACTACAGGCTGTGTAAACCGAAAAGCAGACCGAGCAGTCCCCTGCTTCCGAGCAGTAAACACCGTAACAGGTGCAGCTGTCGCTATGAAGGGAGGCAAAAATAGCGCCAAGCGATTGTGAGGTCTGACTTTTTCTGGATAACCATTTTGTGATGCAAATGTATTACTCTTTTGAACGCATATTGTTTTGAGAAACAAGACGCTTTATTTTTGTGACCCCAGCCAACTAGCCGGACTACCTTCGTCAACGCCAAAACGAGGCCGGAACTCGGCTCACAGGACGCAGCAGGTTTTTTTTTTTTTTAACCATTCTGCTTGGGGTACCTAGCACACAGGTTCCAGGTAGCCAAGGTAACCAGTCAGGTTACGAGCGGGGCTCTGCTGCCTGTCAATCACCGATTGTGCACGCGCGATACAAGGTAGGCTCGTCCCCGCGCTTATTTATCTAGACTATTGAACTTCATTACGGGCTAGTCTACTTACTGTGTCTTCCATGATCGCAAATGACAGGTGAGCTGATGAATGAGGAGTCGTGTACGCGCATCTGGCGTGCACTTAGGCCTGCACGAGTTCTCATGTGTTTTGATGGGGCGGGACAGGAAGTTGAATAACTTTTTATTTTTCGGTTAAAAAATAAGCATTTCTTGCATCTTGCGACCACGGAGGTCACTGTTTTCAACTTTAAGCGTTCTGATAGATCATGTAAACTCTTAAAATGCCAAAAAGTAGGACTTTACGTATGACAACAAGAAATCCTGCAGACTGCAGCTTTAAGCTGAAGAAGCTTGGAGGTGGTTCCAAATTATGGATGTTATGTGTTATTTGCTGTTATTTGCTATTTACGCTTCGGCACGCACTCCGCCCACCCCTGAGGGTCCCCTTTGTACGGTGGGAACGCAAGCTGACCCCAAAGCGAGCCGAACCGTAGCGTACTGCATAGTGGAAACGAGGCTTAAGATTTATATGCAAAGATAAATGATCTTTGTAAAAATTGACAACAATGTCAAGTTTTCAACTATTTACTTGGAATTGCGTTGTTTTTTCTGCATAACCAGAAAGAAGATAAACGAGCGACTTTATCATTTGACCACAGATGTCAAAAGAGGCAGACCCTGAGGAGGAGATGGGCAGAGTGGAGTGGAGTGGGTCCCTCCGCTTTCCTAAAGTGACCCACTTGAACAGAGGAGTGAACTAACAGGTCTCCTGTAGTGTATCCCAGATATTTCATGAGGACCTCAGGATGCTGAAGGATTGTTCCTTTGAATGTGGTACAGCCTTCTGCATTTTCAGTGGTCAGTCCTCAGAACATGGTGGAGTTTTTATTTTCCCAAAAGCCTCTGCACGCATTCTCCAAACATTCATTAGTGGTTCTTGTAAATCTTTGGAGAACCACAGACTAATGTTGACTGAATGTTCTGTGTCCACGTGGCGCCGACACGCTGCAGCACTCGCTGCTTCACCAAAAAGCTACCTGCCAACTTTCATTTGAACACCGTTTCAGCTTCATCGATGTGGCATTATTAGGAGGCCACTTTTACAATCAGCAGTTAGCGTCCGACCGGCTTGTGGTGGTTGTTTTCCACCTTGTGGGTAAACCATTCATGCTTTCATAAAGACTATAAAATGTGGCAATGCAACCTGGGAAGTTTCAGTAAGAAGTAGAGCAGCATCAGCAGTTTGCAGTGAATGAAAGCTTTATTTTGACTCTGGATGTATACAGCTGACTGAATTTGGTTCAGCAGTTGGCAGAGTCGGAGGGTCCTGCCTGCGGATCAGCACACTGCAGAGCCGGGTCAGTCGGTTGGAAGACGATGGGCATCCCTTCAGTCCTCCTTCTGAGTTTCCTAAGAGACGCCAAACAGCACCCGCAGAGTAAACATCACAGCATATCTGCCGGCTTATGGATTTTAAATTCTAAAAAACATTTCTATGATGAGGAAAACCAGTTGACTGTCAAAGGAACAGTAGTATTCCTATGTTTAGGCTAAGCTCATTGTTACAGGTTATGAGGTTATGACTCAATCATTTTTTGTTTCATTTATCTAGAGGATTCCCAAAGAGCTATGGATATCACAAGGACTCTTGCTGAAATGATTGTTAAGGATATACACCTGTGGTTGAAGATGAGGGTTTTAGGAATTTTGTAAAGACACTCGATCATCGCTACAAGATTCCAAGTAGGAAAAATTTAATGGGAGACAAATTGTAGCTATTGTAGCTTTCTTTCACCACAGCACAAGAGCAGCAGAGAGGCTCAAAGAAATTCAGAAACAACCAAAGTTACCAGAACACAAACTGATCCAGTCAGCTGAAACATGGTGGAACTCTGTCTTTTACATGTTTGAGAGACTACTTGAGCAAAAGGAAGCTGTTACTACAGCACTTTGTCTTTGTGGAAAACGCTCACTGTGCTCGAGTGAGGAAGATTGGTCCATGGCTAGTCTCTCCATTGATGCCCTGAGACCATTCGAAGAGGTCACAAAAGAGATATCGACAGAGAAACATGCCTCAGTTTCAAAAGTGATACCCCTGGTTCCATCACTTCGGAGGTCAACTGCAACTCATGAGAGCCAAGGTATCAAGCTAGCTGCTGAGCTCTGATCACGATGCCAGCACCGTCTCAGAGCCATTGAAACCTTTTATGGTCTTGCTGTCAGCACATTCCTGGACACAAGATTTAAAAACCTCGGGTTCCGTGACATGGCAAATGTTGAAGCTGTGAAAAAACGACTGATCACTGAAATGCAGTCAGTGAACCGGACCTCAGTGTCAGCTCCTGAACCAAGTACAAGCTCTGCCACCGGCTCTGTCTCAGTGGCTGCTCCTGCAACTACCTCAAGCTCACCTGCAGCAATAGGTGGGATATGGGCAGAATTTGACTCCCAAGTCCTTGCATTCCAGGAACATCGCACACCTGGAACTGATGCCTTTATTGAAATGCGCCGGTACTCAGAAGAGAAGCCAATACCACGGGATGGAGACCCCCTTCTTTGGTGGAAAACAAATGAGCAGCCTCACTTTGTGATGTAGCTTTTTCTTTTTAACATAATCTGTTGTGAAACCAAACTTCTTTTTATCTCCTCTACTTTCTGTCTCCTTTGAGTCATGTCAAGGTCCTTGTACTTATCACCGTGTTTCGTTTCATAGTGTCGTCTAATGTTGTACTCCTTAGTTATAGCCACGCTGACTCCACAAACAAGACAGACAGGTCTGTCTTTTATATATGTAAACAGATATTCTTCCTCCCACCGGTTTTCTGCCTTTCTTTTCGACATTTTTGGGAAGGGGTAGCACGGTGAAAGTTTCTGGGTCTTGTCCTGATTGACGCGCCAAAACAACAGCAGAGCATTATGGGATTTGTAGTATTAGCGGCTAATGCGCTGTATACAAAAATCCGACGAGAACTCTATGGGCCCGCCATCTTGCCTGCCGCCATTACTGCGTGCCAGCAGAGTGTGACAGTCTGACAGTTGCCGGTGCCCTCTAATGGTTTTTCAATGAAAGCATCCTGCAGGGCTGCCGCTAATGGGACCAACACGCAAGGCACGCAGTAATCGCGGTGCTGCTTTACTTTCGGGTTTTGTCTATAACACTGGGTGGCCAGCTCTAGTAGTCATTTGGGATTGCCTCGCGGGCCAAATATAATTACACTGCGGGCCAGAGTTTGACACCCATGGTATAACACAACTTTGTGTCTCATGTGACAGTTTTATATTCAACAGAAACAACTCATCAACATCTTTCAGCTCATTTGTACAATTTCAGCTTTAACAATTGCACAAAATGCCACTGCCTCTTTTTTCTGTCAACATGAAGGACACATCCATCAACACGAACCTGATATTTACTGTCAGTTATCTCCACATGCTAAACCTGAACAGGGAGCGTACACTTAATAACAACAATAATGCATAAAATGGTGAAAGTCATCCAGTTCATCTCAGTTAATGGTAATTGTGAAAATGAATAAATAAAAGTAACACTTTCACAGGACAGTGTCGGAGAAGTTAAAGCAACAAATAAAGCGTGAGTGGTTGAGGTGAACCTCTGTTTGATGGCACAAGCCTCCATCTTCTCTACAGGAGGAGCCTGAACATCACAGCATCTCCTCTGCCGTCTCCTCCTGTGTCTGGGTGCTACTCGCACATCTGGCCTCACTCACAGTCGCAGCTTTGGCCTGAAAACATTACATCACATTTATTTATGTGTGTACACGTGCAGCATAATGTTGGCAGACCACCAGCAGAACTGAACCCCCCCCCCCACAAAATGCTTTATTTTGTAATGCACACCAAACCTTTAGCAAATATCGATGCAGTTTATTCAGGAAAAAGGTTTTCCACGAGGAGTAAAGGCCTGTTTTCTGCATCGCGCAGGCTTTTATTCACTCATTTCTCTTCTCTACATCCCCCTTCTTGATTTAACTCTCAGCCAACATCTTAAATATTTAGAGCTAATGGTGTCACATGCGCTCTGGGGCCGGACCGAGGTGCTTTCAACCTGTACCAGGCAGCTCTAAAATTATTTTTCACCTTTGTTTTTGGGTCCTAGATATCTAACACCTATTCCAGAACTGATCCAGTCCAGTCTAAAGAGTGTCGTTTTTCATCTGGACCCGGTTCAAGGTGGTCTAAATCCCCCCAAAAACAGTGAAATGGTTGCATGTCCAACTTAGTGATTGTGAGATCAGGACACACCAGAAACAGGAAATGATCCTGACTGAATGATCCAGTCAAAAGAAAGAAGTGAAACGTTCCATTTTCTCTGTCGTCTTTGTGTTTTGCTCTTCAGGACCAGAATCAGAGCAGAATCGGAGCAGAATTGGAGCACAATCTTGTAGTGTAAACATGTGTGTTACCTCTTGTATGTCCTTTTCGTGGGAGAAGATGTTGAGCTCTTCCAAAGCAGCCACAGTGAGTTCCTCAACACTCAGTGAGAAGCCCAAAAATCCCTCCAGGGTCTCCCAGTCTTCCAGATTCACACACAGGTAACACAGGTCTCTGATCACAGGCAGCTGAAGGATAAAACATCATTTAGTAGGGGTGGGAGAAAATATCGATACAGTGACATATCGCGACATTTGGCGTGGCGATATTGTATCGATTCAGAAACACCAAATATCGATATTTTGGTCACATACACCTAAAAAATAAACTTTGTATTATGCACCAAAATAAAATCAATTGCTTCTTTAGTCCACTAAATGGTGCTAACCGTTCACTGTCTGGTGCGCTCAACACAGCGAAGCGCGGCTCTCGTAAAATCTGGCTGGCACGTGAACTAGGTCATAGGTGATCACAGCACAGCAACATGTCGGGAGGAGAACTGATAAATGCGCCATCAAAATTTAAGTCAAATGTCTGGACTTATTTTGGACTTTTGAACAAAGAGGGAAAGAAAGACATTGACATGACACATGCGATCTGCAGGGACTCTAGTGCGAAAGTGAAATACTCCGGGAACACATCTAACATAAGAGTTCACCTCTCTGTTACCACCCAGCAGCACTGGCAGGTGAGGGGGGCCAAACGAAACCAGCGCTTGGAAAAACACAATAATTAAAAAAAAAAAAAATCAACCGACACTGGACACTGAGATTGGCAAAGCTACCTTCACATTGTGAGCGTGCAAGGAAGTTAACTCAGTCCATTGTTTACTTCATGCTGAAAGACATCCGTCCATTCAGCGTGGTGGAAAATGCCGGGTTTTGCAACATGTTAAAGACGCTTGAGCCCAGGTATGTGATTACGTCTCGCCATTTCTTTGCCGAGACGGCTGTGCCTAAACTCTACCGAGGAACTAAGCTTGAAGTCGAAGAATCCTTGAGAACAGCAGGAAGGGTTGCATTAACTAGTGACGCTTTGACGTCGAGGTCAGTGGACTCGTACATGACTGTAACATTGCACCACATCACAGAGGACTGGGAACTGCAGTCTTATGTAGCCTACTCCAAACGCGAGCGGTACATGAAAGCCACACCGGGGCCAACATCGCAGACCTCCTGCGAAATGCAGCAGAAGAACGGGGGATTGCAGACAAACACTTGGTTGTTGTAACAGACAGCGCTTCTAATATCTGTGTCGCTGTGTCGGGATACGTCCATGTCAACTTAATCTCGCATCACAGCAGGAATTAAAGCTGCCAACAGTAGCCAGGCTTATGGCGAGAGTGCTGCGCATCGCTGCCGCTTTGGAATGAAAGCAGAAAATGTTGCAGCTTCCGAGCCACAAACTCAAAACTGACGTAACCACGTGATGGAATAGTGCAGGGGTGGCCAACCCGCGGCTCCCGAGTGACTCATGAGCAGTCCATTTTATTGGAGTAAATATTTGAAGTAAGGTGAATTGACTGAAAACTTTTTTTTAACAGATAAGCATGTTGATCAAGATTAATTATGTTGGTATCCTTTGCAGCTGAAAATTTGTCTATATATCGTGATATTTGGTATCGTGGTGTCTCTGGCGATTCCCACCCCTACTGATTATATCGAATCGCAATACTTGTAGAATGGCAATTATCAAGAATCGTGATAAAATCGAATCGGGACCAAAGCATATTGTCCCACCCCTATCATTTAGGTCATAT
Source organism: Odontesthes bonariensis (assembly GCF_027942865.1). Lineage (NCBI taxonomy): Eukaryota > Metazoa > Chordata > Actinopteri > Atheriniformes > Atherinopsidae > Odontesthes > Odontesthes bonariensis. The sequence goes on from NC_134508.1 coordinate 35,107,117, forward strand.
TTTTGCACAGCAGAACACAGAACTTTGTCCCGCTCACCTTCTGCTTCATGACTTCCACTTTGTCCTTCAGAGCTGGCACCAAACTGTTGGGCGGCAGGCCCGTCTCCAGCTGACAGATGCGGTCGCTGTATTTGCTGACCTGTGAGCTGAGCTGGTCTGGCTCCAGCTGTCTGAGTGTGGTCTGGAGGCGGGGGAACATTAAAGGACACCGTGGAGCTTAGAACCCACACTTCCTTGTATGAGTGATCAGTCTGACATCAGGTGTGCGCCTCACCTGCTGCCATCTGGCCCGTAAAGAGTCCCATTCCTCCAGGGAGTCCCACAGGAGCTGCGTCAACCTGAACTCTGCAGCCAAGTCCTTCAGTGAGCGAAACTCAGTGGCCTCCATCTTTATTCGCCAGAACAGAGGAAGAACAGAGCTGTGATGAACCAGGTTTAGACCATCACCCCACCTGCTCCTCCCTCCCAGCTGCCATCCTGACTGATTGGAGTTCGAAGGTTTATCAGAGTAACTGCTCAGAAACTCTGATCCGGGGCGGCAGTGGTTCACCGTGTAAATGCCTTCATGGCCTCTGGTTTTAGAGTTTCCTGTTAGCAGTGGTTACTTTGGGCTCAGTACTCAGTTAGGCTTTGGTCCTTTGTGTTGCTCGTAACTGGAGGCAGTTAGTTTTAAAACTTGTCCTAAATGACACTGAAACACAATTACCTTTCACCCATGTTGGAGGCACAAGGTTTAGGGGTGTGAGTTAAGTGGAGAAAGAGAACTAATACTCTAACATCCCTCACCAATCTGGAGGATCCCGAGGTGTTCCCAGCCCAGATGGGATATATAATCCCTCCAGTGAGTTCTGGGTCTGCCCCGGGGCCTGAAAAAACCTCCAAAGGGAGGCGACTAGGAGGCATCTGAACCAGATGAACTCCGTTGAGCAGCTGAAATCTGGGATTCAGCAGGAATGGACCCAGATTCCTCTGAAAAACTGCAACAATCAGTATCCTCAGTTCCCAAAGCATTAAAAAGTGTCATTAAAGGAAGCTGATGGAGCAAGATAGGAAACATGACTCTGGAACAGCTTTAACTGAGTGTTGCTGCTTCAGATTCTACATTTGGTTCTGTTTCCTAAATACAAAGAAGCTGGTCAGTGAAGACTCTGAGAATCTTTTTTTTTTCTTGTTTCTGTTAAATAAACTTTTCTGGAAAAAGGGTTTGTGATTTCTGAGTTAGCAGCGACTCAGAAAGATGCTGGAGGTTGTAAAATGTGGGAGTGGCCAGGCTGAAGTTTGTGAACCCTAACTGCTGAATATCACTGCCGTTTCTGCTCTGCACCGGAAAACAACTGCGGCACCTTCAGTTTCTGCTGGAAGGAATTGTAGGAAGACGCCTGAGCCTGAAGATCTTCGATGGAAATCTGGACTTCCTGCAGTCGGAGACGCACTTGGGAGGAATCTGCGTTGATGTTGAGGATATCTGAAACCTACACGTAAAAAAAAATAAAGTAGAAGCAGCGTACATGCACACGAACACATCAGGAGCACGAAAAAAGAGGAGTATGTGGAGTATAAGGATAGCTTGTAAGATATCCATCACTGAAACAGAGATAATCTCCAGATACCTGTGACCGGACTCTGATTTCGTTGACCTTGTGCTGTAGTTCCTTCATGTCTGTGCTCAGGGATCTGCAGAACTTGCTCATGCTGGAGTTTCTCTCTACTGCTGCACAGGCGATGTTGCCAAGGAAGTCGTCCATGTAGGGCTCCACTGAGGCAAACTCCACGTGGTCGTCGAGGGGCATGGGAAGTGAGTACATTCTGATCAGATTGTACATTTCACAAACTGACTCCACCTCCTTTCCGATGTCCAAAGTCTGGGAGGGACAGAGGATGACATCAAATACAACATTTGCTGTCACCTTTGACTGTAATTGGTTATTTACTCCTGTTAACAATAAGCGCACGCCTCACCCTGTCTTCTATCTCATCCAGGTATATGAGAGAGCCGGCCATCTCAGCAGTGGTAGAGGGCCGTAACTCCAGCTTCGAATTGGCTTCTCGAATCTCGGCGAGAATGACATCTCGTTTCTTTCTGGCCTCCTCGTTGATGGCCTGAAGTGGAAGAGGATAACGCTGATTTCTGCACAGATTGGCCATTTGGTTTCATCGCAGGTTGTATTACCGAATCGTGAGGTCTGATAGGGAGCAGACTATTTCTATGATCTAAGAATTGAAAAGCTCGTCCTGACCTGCAGAGAACAGATGGAAGAAGTCACAATCTGGTCTTTGAGCTGTGTGTTGTTCAGCAGCAGCAAACCGAAATGTCTCTTCTCTTTGATGTCTAACGCCTGCTTGTGTTGACTGTTATAAGATTCCAGCATTTTCTCAAAGGAGACCAAACCTGTGAGGCCAAGTCAGAATAAACAGAATGATCCCCTTAAACATAACTCCTAATGTACAGCTTGCATACACTGATACGTAAACCGATCAAAAGGTAACTCTGCTTCTGTGAAGTCTTTCTGTAAACCTTCACTCAAGCTTTCTTTAAGCAGGTAGAGCTGCCTTTGACACACGCGCGAAACTACCAGGGTGGCACGGGGTGGCAGCTGCCACCACTGAAAAGGGGTCTGCCACCCCACCTGCCACCCCAGTCAAAAAATACCAACTGATGATTTATTGGATAATTATTATTAATATCGTTTTAAGATCAAATCAAATGCAAAACAATCCGAAATCGGTGTCAAACTGCAGAATGTTAAATTTGAAAAAGAAACACGTTGGTCCACCCCCCTCCCCCCCATCACGAATGGTTGCATCCATATCGCAGAATCTCTTTGCCTTGACGTGGAGTCAGGACTCAAGCTGTCAGATGGAGCCTGTTCACAGGTGGATAACATGCAACAAGTGTAATATGGTTTCCAAACGTTTATAATTCCTCATAGATGGAAGGCGCTGTACAAAATAAAAGTATTATTATTATTATTTTCAAGCCAGTTTGAGTCTCATTCATGAAACGTTCGTAAAGTTACGAACGGATTTGCACCAAAAAAAATCTCTGGATAACCGCTAGCTACGTTTTACCTCATGTCACGGTTAGCCACAAGATAGCTTTTCAAGCCAGTTCGGTAACTAGATAGCTGGCGCTACCTAACTGAAAAACGTTGATAACTAGCTAGCTGCTGGCTAGCCTTTGACATCTTGAACTTGAAGTTTGTTAAGAGATTTGCTGCACAGCACAGCAATCGTCGCATACAGCTTCTGTAAATTTGATACTGTATAGCAATCAGTTGATATACATGTTTTATTATTGTTATTGTTAATGGGGGAAAAATAAAGAAATTGTTCTCACAAACCTGTCTAACCTATTCTGTACACATACACTCACAAAATACTTTGGCAGGCAGGCCTTTGAGGGAGGGCTTTACTTCTAGGATAATGCTGGAATTTTGTAAAGTGCTGGGAAGTCCTCAAATTTCTAAATCATTCCTATGGCTTGATTTTGCTTTCAAAGTGCCTCAGATTGATTCGATTGAATTAACAACGTTCAACATTTTCCATCCATTATCTATACCGCTGAATCCATCGATCGGGTCGCGGGGGGGCTGGAGCCTATCCCAGCAGTCAATGGGCGAGAGGCGGGGTACACCCTGGACAGGCCGCCAGTCCATCGCAGGGCCACATAGAGACAAACGAGACAAACAACCATACACGCTCACACTCACTCCTAAGGACAATTTAGAGATGCCAATCAACCTAACATGCATGATTTTTTGGACAGTGGGAGGAAGCCGGAGTACCCGGAGAGAACCTCAACATTTTCCACCGGGGGGGATATATCAAATATTGAATTTATCACACTTGGGTGTTGAAAAAACTGTTGTATATGGGTTCATATAAAGTACAAAGTAAGATGGGCTTCCTAAAAAATTTGACACCCTACAATATATGCCTGCCACCCCATGTATAAATCAGTAGAATTGCCACTGCTTTGACACAGTAGATCCTGCCACCTGTACTCTCTGAGATGGGGAAACCAGGCATGGCACCGGTCATACCTCAGGGACAAACACCTGGATCCACCCTCCTTCTTGCATCACTGCTCTGCAGATGATACCAAACTGTTCCTATCCCACTGTGATCCCACTGTTTCTGTGCTCATTTATCTGATTTACCCACATGGAGGAAGGAAATTCACCTTCAACTCAACCTCTCAAAGACTGAGCTGTTTGAGATCCAAGCCAATCGTTCAATCCAACAGAAAAACTGCCTCTTCAACTTCCTTCTAAGCGAAGGCCACAAGAAACCCAGGTGCCATGATGGATGAGCTCTTCTTTTCTCCTTCTCTACCTTTAAGAACATCTCTTCAGAGAACACCTCCTCTCCTCTCACCTCTAACAGCCGAACACGCCTGACCAACACTTCCTTATACTGAAGAATACACACTGAAGCTTGTTATTCCCCATTTGTACGTCACTTTGGATAAAAGCTAAGTGACTAAATGTAGATGTGGTGTCATTTAAACTGTATAAATTTAGTCAAACAAACTGAATTTGTGGTTTTCTTTCTGACTTATTTGTGTTGGTTTGAAACGCCCCAGATTCTTTGTGCTGTTAAATGTCATGTTTATGTGATAGAAAACAGAAGTGGTGCTTATGTGCTGCAGATTACCTCGATCCTGCTGCCCCATCACACCCACATTCAGACTCTTCTTCTCTTTGGAGGACATTAGAAAAGACTCAAACGTGTGACAGTACACCTTTGCCGCCTTAAAGGCCTGCTGGACTAAATCCTGAAGGGGAGGGAACAAAGGTCAGTCCAGACAGAGTACAAGCTAAACAAGTGAACAGGAAGTTAAAACCCACCCTGATGCTTTGCTTGACACTTTGAAAGTGAGTATCTGTCTGGAGGATCATCTGCAAACAGGGACCTTCTTCGTATTTGTTCTTCAGCCCCTATAATTCAACATAAAACTGCATTAAATGTAGGCATACTGTGATATTAATGACATATCAACATGAACATTTAGGACAGTTATCCTGACTACACCCATCAGGCTGTTGGGTTTTTACCTTACACTCGTCGGTCATGGTCAGCAGATCGAAATCAGGATCTGCTCCGAGCGGTTTAACTGACATCACCGTCTTCTCAAACTGCTCGATGACCTCTGCGACAGCCTCCTGCAGAAATCATTCAGGTGTAAGGTTCTGAAGAGGAAAAGGAAACTCCAAACTAACAACTGAAATCTAAACAAACCTGCCAGTCTTCCTCGGAGGGTTTGAAAGTCAGACCGTTTGAGTCCAGCATCGGCTCACACACCAACAGAGGACGGACGTTTGGGTCCTGCGACGCCGCACACTGAAGAGACACACCAGCAAAAACCAAAGTCAACGCGGCTCTGCTTCTGCTCCACAGGCTGATCTGCTGTGAGTGTCCTACCTTGGTGTCGGTTTGAGCTCCAGCAGCCTTAGCGTTGCGGCTCCAGCTCTGACTGACGGCATGGCCGGGCGTCCGAGCCACCTGCTCCTGGATTACAGTCAGAAGCTTTTCGGCTGCGTTCACCACCGGGTAATGCCAAGTGTAGACCAGCAAATAGTCGACCAAATGAATGAAGCTGGGCAGGTAAGAGACAAAGAGTGGGCGGAGTGATAACTGACCGGGGGGGTACAGTACCACACTGAGTAAAAGGTCAATTAAAAACAAGTTCAATCATTTGCAAATTATTTAGCCAGTTAAAAATAGTATAATATAACATTTCAGATGATAAAAGTAGAGATTTATTTTCTTTGTATGATAGAATCTGAACTTAATTTATGGATGCAGGTTTAAACCATGTGCACCGAAATGTACACTGAAATGTTTTTAATGGACTTTTGCCACCGACAAGCATAAAACTGAAAATAACTTTGGAATAGTGGGGGGGTGCTGCAGGGTACCGGAGTCCTTTCTGCGAGCTATTCGGTCCATTTATAACCAAAGTAAGATCTGTGTCCATGTTCTTGGTACAAAGCGGAGCTGGTTTTCTCCACCAGGCCTGCCCTTCGTCACCGATCCTGTTTGTGGGATCAGTGACATGGTCATGGCTTCTTCAAGCCATGACAATGTCGGGATGAAAGTCGGCTCCTCCAGATCTGAGCTCCTGGTTCTGGGTCGGGGATGAGTCTCTGCCACAGCTGGAGAAGTTTCAGAATCGCCCACCCTCCAGGGGGAGGAGCTCCACCATCCGGAGGGAGCTCGGAGTCGAGTCGCTGCTCCTCCACATAGAAAGGAGTCAGCTGAGGTGGTTCATCTGGTTAGGATGCCTCCTGGGAGGAGGCCCCGGGTCAGAACCAGAACTCACTGGAGGGATTATATATTCCATCGGACCTGGGAACACCTCGGGATCCAAAGGAGGAGCTGGAGAGGCTTGCTGGGGAGAGGGATTTCTGGGTTTCCCTGCTGGACCTGTTGGCTCTGTGACCTCTGATAAGGTTGAGGAAGACGATGGATGGATAATAGAAGACAAAGACTTGCTGGTCATTCTGTGGAGCCTTTGCGGCAGAACAACTTCAAATCCTGGTTCATTGAATTCTTCTATCCTGAAGGCAGATCACTTTGATTATTCTAAGTAATATTTTTAATCTGAATTAATCACATTTTTATTGCTTTTAAAAGCTGGAGAAGACCTGGAGCCACCGGACAGATAAGTTGGGAATGTTTCAGATATCACTTGCATCCCATTTTTTTTTTCAACTGTTTCTCACTTTTATATTTTGTCTTTGTACTGTTCTCCATACACAGGGTTTTAGAAAATGTGTAAATGACAGCATTCTTATTGACCTTTTCCACAGCTTGAGACAGAAAGCACATAAAATCAACAAGAAGTAAGAAATGTCCTCACTGGATGAACCGGCAGGAGAAGCAGTTTAGCCCCTGAAGAGGTTCCTCGTCATCTTTTGGAGGTGAGTGAAACAGCAACACTTGGATCTCGCTGCTTCTGGACTGATACTCCAACATGTAGTCACGGCCGGCACCAAGTGTAATCTCCTTAACCTTCTCTTTAAACTTCTCAAGAACAAGCCAAACCTGAAAAAAAAAAAAGGCCCACAGAGATGTAAAAATCCATGGATATACTGCACAACGGAAATGTTTCTGCACAGATGGACGACTGCACCTCTTCCAGGTGTTTGATCTGGGTGTCCTGGAACTCCTGCAGAGTGTATGTGTGCTTTCTCTTAATGTGACAGAAGTCTGGGACACAGACTTGGCTGCACATTTTCCTGATTTCTCTCAGTGCGGGACCAAGAGACTGCGCGACATATTCAAATGTTGACAACAACACAAGATACAGATGGTTTCTTTCAGCATATTTACACTGCGTGGTGTTCAGTTTTGAACAAAATTAACATCTGAACAAACCTCACTGGCAGAAGGCAGAAGGTTATGGAGGAAACCTCTAACACAACCAGACTTGAATCTTTTCAGCTCCAAAACGTTGGCCTGCCAGATGTAGAAGTACTTCCACTTTTTATAGAGAGCAAAGAAGGGGATCTGAAGTAGCCTGCGGAGGTCCACCTGCGGCTCTATGGCAGTGTACTTAGCCTTGTCCATACTCAGCGACATCTCACGAAAAAGGTTGTCGATGTTGGAATCACGGTACAGAGAGTCACGCTCCTGCTGGGTGCTGCGCCGAACCAAACGTGGCCTTTTCAGGAGACTCTGGGATAACAGAGCAGAGACAAAGTGGTGGAGAAACACAAGGAAGGATGAATTTCCTCCTGCAAACATAAAGCTGGAGCTAAAACAAAAGCTTTGGCTGACGTGTATGAACCTCTTAAGCACATAATGTGAACTCTGCCTAATCTTAATGTTGCCTTTATTCTACAATAAAGAAGTTACTTCCTCATAGAAAACACTTTGAGGAACTCGTCCACTCTGCTCTGTGAGCAGTGTTTAAGGTGCATGTTTGATTAAACTATTACACCTGTGGAAATAAAAGCTCTTGGGTGTTTGACCTTGGGGTCACCTTGCTGGGACATCCACTCCTGGGAAGATTGACAGCTGTCCTGAATGTTTTCCACCTGTGAATAATCTTTCTCTCTGTAGAACGATGAACTCCAAATAGTTTGGAAATGGCCTTATAACACTTCCCAGATTGATGGGCAGCAACAATTGCTTCTGTAAGATCATTGCTGATGCCTTTCCTCCTTGGCATCGTGTTAACATACACCTGAATGCTCCAAAACTTCTGCTTTTATAGAGGTGCTCACACTGACTGATGATCAATTAATCAGTGCATTGATCAGCAGAACCTGGCTGCTAGTAAACAAAGACACAGTGTAATATGTCATGTGTTCATCTGAGTTTGTTTTTACTGAATTTTGCCACCTGCTGAGGAGCAGATTATCTTTCTTTTTTAATGTCCGAATTGGTTGAACCTTTGAATTCAAAAAGAGCAAACTTTCTATTTTACCTGCCAGTAGACGGGTTGATTTATATGTGATCACAAAATAAATTCAGAGAAAGGAGCAAAGACCAAAACACAATTCATTCGTCATACAAGCCTGTCACTGACCTTTGTAGTGGACTGTGGCTCTTTCTCAGCTAAAGACAACTGAGCGTTCCTGTCTGGAAGCAACGTCAGCTGACGGGCTTTGATGCGAGGACTGTCTTGTTTTTGTGTTTCACGCCTCTTGAGCTCAACCTATTTTAACAAGAAGCAAATGACATCTGCAAAAGATCCATAACTATGATTTGATCACAGAGCACAATTTCAAATAATATCTTACAAATCATTCACATATTACATTCAATAGAAAATAGTACAAAGACAACATGTCGCAAGCAGAAACTGAGATATTATTAATATTTTGGCGGCATCCTCATTTTCATCCACTTTAGCTCGCCGTGCATGATTTCTAAACTGAATTTCAGATTTTATGAGGTTTGAAATGAGGAGGGTGGATCACTCGTAATGGGAAGAAACAGCAGAATGGACTGAGAACCTTTTCCAGAACTCTGAAGTCACATTAAAAAACTGTTCAAAGAATGATGGTGTAGCCATTCCTGAGGCAGGCTCTCTGTTCCAACAGCCCTCCACAAGTCTTCAGTCTTATTTCATTTGTTGCAGATTGATTAATCGGGTCAATTTTTGCCATTAATTTAACTCATTGGCTGCCAGCCATTTTCAGTGAAGAGAGAGCCATACTGCCAAGTGTTTTACAGTATTTTGACTGATTTTCCAAGACCCACAGAAAACTGTGTCTTATGACTATGTACACACCGAAATTACCAAACGAAAGAGTAGACTCTCTTCTTTCATCAGGAAAAAAAAAGCTTGTTTCTACCATTTTCAGTCCTTTAGTAATAGACAGTACAACATAGGTTGGTTTCACCAAAAACAGCTGTTTGACCAAAAAAACGGAGAAAACAAGCTTCTTTTTTTTTGTGCAAAGTGGCACTGCTGCCACCTTGCGGGTAATGTTGCCAGTATATTCTCTGTTTAGTGTTTGCAAGCCTAAGATTTAGTGACAAACTCCGCTAGATTGTCCCCCAGCCCGCTCCGTTAAAAAACGCAATTGACGTCTATAGACGTCTTTGGCAGTCAACGTTTTTTTTTTAAATTGACGTCTATAGACGTCAATGGCACCGAAAGAGTTAATAATAAGGAGGAGATAAACCGCCTGTGACTGACCTTTGCAGTGGACTGTGGTTGTGGGAGGGCATACGGCTGTTCGCTGTGTTCATGTCGCTGAGCGTTCCAACCTAGAAAAATCATCTGGTCACGAGCATTCGTGTGTTGAAGGATGGGATGTTTCCATGTCACACGTCTCTTCAGCACAGCCTTCGTTAAGAAGCAAATGATCCACACTGTAACTATTTATTTCAACTTCAATCCTGTTCAAATATCATCCTGAAATAATAAAACCCCGAATCCTGAAAAAGGGCGGCGTGTTTAACGCGAACAAAAACAGAAAGCAATGATCTACAAACCTCATGAACCAAGGGAAAACATGTGAAAGTGGGATATTTTAGCCCCTCGTTAAAAATGTGAAGCTGATGGCAGCAGCACGTCTGAAAAAAGGTGGAACAGCAGCTACAAAAGGCTGGAAAAGGTCGATTGTAATGGCAATAAACATTCTGCAACTATTAGGTTCATTAGCAACAGGTCACCTGAGAAGAGCACCTTAGAGAGGGAGAGTCTCTCAGAGGTAAAGATGGCCTGAGGTTCAGTAGTATGCAGAAACTGTGGAGTAGTATCAGAAAAATATCTATTCTGTTCATACTGTGAATTAAATATTGATTCATGAGATTTGCAAATTGTTGCATTTTGTTTTTATTTATATTTTACACAGCATCCGAGGAGGTTTTAATATTTGCTTTCACTCTGCTTCTTTGGACTGGCGTTGCTTCACAAAGGCTGACATACCACTGGAAGGATTAACCTCAGTGAATAATTTACAATATTCCCAAATATCTCGGTTTATCTTTCTCACCTGTGGGTCTTTTACAGGTCCTGGAGGTCTTGACGGGACAGTTAAGGGCTGCAAGTCAGGGAGCTTGTGCTGCCATTCTGAAACAGTTTGTCAATGAGAGATAAACATTTTTCTGATTGATTTATTTATGAAGTATTTAAATGTGTGGTATAAGCTTTTCCTACCTCTGGAGTTGCTGTGTTTGCTTTGACCAGAAACACCAGGCAGAGAATCCCTCAGAGATCCAGAAGCCGTGTCACTTATCCTCCCAGACTTTGGAGGGCAGGACATCCTGTTCAAATCCTCTTCAAAAAAAGAATTTGTAGAAGTCCTTAAATCTACTCAGGTGAAAGATAAATATACTTTATTGTTCCTCAAATATATACACAAGTTTAGTAGTATTTTGCTCATGTACCAACAAAAAGGTGTGCTAACTAGAGCTATAAGAAAAGTATGCTAATGTCACACTTTGAACAATTTTTCATAACACAAATAATTGTACTCAATTGGAATATTTTAAAAGAAAACAGGCCTTAAATATTTTTTTTTTTGTTAAATATATATTGAAGTGCACTTATTAGACTTGTTTTCAAAAGTACAAATACTTACACTTCAAATTCTGCTTTTCTACGATTTAATTTCCACTAAGATATGTTTTGCACAAATTCAGTTGTTTCAAAATATCAAACTTAAAGTTAACAAATCATTACCACACTTTACTAAAGATTAGTCTGACTGCAAGTACACATAAGTATGCTAAAATTATATCTTTTTGTTGACCAAACTTTGCCGGAAGCGAATTTTAGCTAGTTTTAGTTAGCTAATTTTAGGTCAGAGGCAGTTTTCAACATTGAAATCCGATTAAATTCATATTATCCAACATGGTTCATTTCTGGGAAAAAAAGGCTTTCTTGATAAAATATTATTTAAATGATATTCAAAAGCACATACCTTATCAAGGTATGTTTCTTTGTGATGCGAAGTTTTTCAATTAGCTTTCACGACCAACCGCAGTTATTTGTGCCGTTAATGACCGTTATGTAGCTGTAATGATCGGTTTCCCAACGACATGGATGCGAGCAGGGTTGCCCATAGATACGTAGACGCCTCGTAGACTGACGCTGCCAATTGGAGCTGACGTATCAGCGCGGCCGCCATCTTGGATGACTGAGGACGGTTAATATCTTTTTTTTTTTTTTTTTTTTTTTTTTTTAAATTGCAACAACACATCAAAAACAAACATTGTAAAGGCGGGGTACAGTGCAATAACTAATCAAAAGAGGGAAAAAAAATTATAAGTTGCCATTAAATCAATAGTCCTTTCGGCATTTCGGCTGTTTAGTCCTTCTAAAGAGTTCAAATAAAATTTGAGTTCGTTTTTGAAAGCAACAAAAGATGGTTTCCTTCCTCCCCATTTACATTTATGAATATGGTATTTTCCCAAGATTATAAAAAGATTTAAAATAAAGATATACGGTACACAAAAATCATCTCTTTCAAAGAAAAGTAAAATATCTTTCATACTTAAAGAAACATGACAAGACCATACCTCAAAACACAGACGCTCAACCTCAATCCAAAAAAATCTTGAGTAAAAACATTTGTAAAATAAATGACAAATAGATTCAGACGTAATACCACAGAAAACACATAAATCTGGCAGATCAATTTTGAATCTTTGTAAAAGTGTGTTTGTGGGGTAAATTAAATGTAATATTTTAAATGAAACTTCCTTGACTTTATTATTTAGTACAGATTTATTAAGGCCAGGCCAAATTTTATCCCAATCAACATAGGCAAACAAGCCATTCCAATAACTTTTACACCTTGGAGTAACAGGTATTTGTATCATCTGTCTTAACCATTTATTATTACATTTTCTATCTCTAATGTTTACACCATTAAGAAATATATTGCTATAAATGTGTGGATTAGACTGCTCGCAGGGAGCTTGAGATAGTATTCTCATAAAACCATTAGGAATAGCATCAAATACAATACTGTACTTTCTAGGCTGAATTGGGACAGCAAATTTATTTAAAAATTCTGAATATATAAGGAACAAACCTTGATAGTTAATTAACTGAGAAATAAACAAGATGTCATTACTAATCTAATTTTAAAAAAAAATAAATTTCTTTTTAAAAGTAATGAGATGATTGTTCCAAATAATCTGTTTGTTAGGTGAGAAGTTGCGTGTGTAGGTCAAAAGCCAACAGAGGAGGACTTGTTTGAGGACGGTTAATATCCCCAACTACAATAATCATAACTCCCCAAATATTTACCAGATTTTTTGGTTTGTTACAACGGCAAAGATTTAGTTATGATACAGGACGCTGTCACACAATAAAAATACGTGCTTTCATGCTGAAAGACTTTGTATTATGCTCTTTAACAAAGATATATTGGTAAGCTATGGCATATTGATAAATGTATAAATGAATTTAAATATAAATTTCATATTTTAATAAAGAAACAAGTTTAAGTGTTCATTTGAATTTATTTCACGGTCTCTCACACACACACGGACACACACGACCCTTCTGTAAGACACATACATACAAGCTCCCATTTAGGATTCAAGGATTTTTTATAAGGGACCGAGCAGTGAAACTGCAAGGACCCTATTGTATCTGTAAGGTTTATTATTATTATTATTATTAGGGACCGAACAGTGAAACTGCAAGGACCCTATTGTATCTGTAAGGTTTATTATTATTATTATTATTAGGGACCGAACAGTGAAACTGCAAGGACCCTATTGTATCTGTAAGGTTTATTATTATTTTTTTTT